>NW_012268803.1:0-6855 GCF_000151885.1 Dipodomys ordii
CTACCACTTGAGCCACAGCACCACTTCCGGCTTTTTTCTTTTTGCTTATGTGGTGCTGAGGAATCGAACCCAGGACCTCAGGCATGCAAGGCAAGTGCTCTACCACTGAGCCACCTTCCCAGCCCCATGTTTTCATTTTTTAAAAATGTAAATTCATAGTCATTCAGATACTCAAACATAAATGTGAACGTGCCATCCAAGTTACTTTTTCTGAATCCATGTGGTAGAGGCTGCAGGTCTCTTAGCATCTTCTAGAATCTTCCAGTGACACAGTGATACCAGGACCCAGTATTTATGCTTGTATTATGCATTACTTAATACAGCTCAGCCCTGTCTTCTTGTTTTGATGTTCTTTTCCTTCCTTTTTTTTTTCCTTTTGCTTGATCCCGACACACTTTCTCTAGAGCTTGGAGTACTTTCATTTCCTGATAACGTCATTTTCACCAAATGACCCAGGAGTCCCTGGCCACACATCTCTGAAATTATGTTAACAGCTCCTCTGACTAAACAAAGTCCGGGCTGGGATAACAGCACAGCCACGAATCTCATCAGATTAAACACAAGTCTGGAGCCCGGAGATCTGACCCAGCGCAGACGCTCCCCGGCTACGTGACAGGCTCCGTTGCATAATTTCTCTGCGTTTCAGTTTAAGCCACCCGCAGGCACGTCAAAACTCCAATCAACAACTCTGCCAAGATCCTTAGAAATGTCCCATGATCCAACAGGCGACGCCCCTCCTCTCCAGCAGATGAGGCTGCAAGTCTGGCAAAGCCCTGCCAAATGCAATCGTCCGTGCCCACCCCTGGCCTGGCTCTTCCCAGAAACGCTTTCGGTAAAGTGTCTGGGAACGCTTGTGGTAGGTCTTCCCTCGGTCCCTGAGTCACCCTTCCTGGACACGTGCTTTCCAGCAGTCCTGACACTCGAAATAAGCGCTCTGTATCTGCTGGATACTTACAAGACCCCTAGACCCTCCCTCTAATGCGCACTATGTCTCAGGAGGATGTGGTTGTGACCGGGACCTGCTTGGACATTATCCAAAAAGGTCAGGAGAGAAAAGTCCAGAACTGCTGAAACTAAAGCAAAGGGGTACCGTTAACTCACGTCTACTGTGTATTATGCATTACTTAACAAATGCCCGCAAGAGTAAAGTGTCTCAGGAACTACTTTTACTCTTCGTAAAATACCTGGGAGCTAGGCTCTGTTACCATCTGGATGCCAGAGAGCATCCAGAACCACACAGCTGGTGGGTGGCAAAGCTGGTACTAGAACACAGAGCTGGGGAAAGAAAGGACAACAGGATTGTCAATATCTCTGTGGACCCTTCAGATGCTGAGGGAGGCAGACAAGAATCCAAAATAAATGGGCTATCCATAAATTGTGTGAGAGTGATAGATAGTGAGCAAGTGCAGCAGCCGTGGTACGCACTAGACACTGTTGAAAATGAACTATACCACTTGTGGGCAGGGATGGGTGGGAAAAACTGAGAGCGAGCAAGGGAAGGAGTAGCATTATCCACGAAGAAATGTGCTAATTACCTGACTTATGAAACTGTAATCCCTCTGTATGTCACCTTCATCATAACTGCTTAAAAAGAATGTGTGTGTGTGTGTGTGTGTGTGTGTGTGTGTGGTGGTGGTGGTGGTGGTCATCATCATTGTTGTGGAGCCTGAACTCTGGGCCTGGGCACTGTCCCTCAGCTCTTCAACTCAAGGCTAGCACTCTACCACTTGAGCCATAGCGCCACTTCCAGCTTTTTCTGCTGATGTGGTACTGAGGATTCAAACCCAGGGCTTCATGCATTCAAGCCAAGCACTCTACTTCTGAGCCACCTTCCCAGCCCCAAATGCATATATTTTTAAAGAATAATAGGTATTAAAGATGAAATAAATAATACTACAAAAAATTAATATTTGAGCAACTTGAACGCCTTAGAGAGACCAAGGAGGATGTCCTGGAGGACATGATTGTTGTGCTGGGGTCTGCAGACTGGCTGAGAAGGGAGCAGTATTTGGTTCAGTGACAATCTGGGAAAAGATCCTTGAAGAAGAATATAGAGAGGGGAAAGGGAAGGCAAGAATTAGGAACTTTGGAAGTCCTGGGGAAGTCACCAAAGGAGCAAAGAGAGACAAGAAGACAGAGCTTGAGAGGCGTGCACAGGCCAGGTGTAAACCACCCAGGAGGCAGAGGATGGGAGGCTAAACGTGGCGGAGGGTAGGTTCCTGCCCTGAGACGATGCTTGGGTGTTGACTAGGGAGATCGTGCAAAGCCATGGCAGGTCTATGGATGACGGAAGGTGCAATCGCTTGGGAAATGAACAATATAAACTAGGAGCACAAAAACTCATATGTGCCATGAGGATGAGAGGAGCCAAGAGAACCACCGTGGACAAGTTGACTGACTTGGCCAATATGTTTGTAAAATAACCCCAGGACACGGACTTTTGCTTCAAAGATTCTTACCAAAATTTCCAAACCATTTAAATGTTGCTCTGTTGCAGTTCTCAAGGACTGTCAATAATATGTGTGGAATGATTTCTGCTCAAAACTTGGAGGAGGTGACACAGAACTCCCAGAAATACTAAGGAAAGATAAACAAGTCCGCATATCTCACTTTAAAAGACAGATACTTCATGAGGTAAAATGCCAGGATGGGGCAGGAGGTAATGGCCTTGCCCAGCAACCACTTCATCCAGCCCAAAGCCAAGCGATGGAGGAGAAGAAATTTTAATGGACATAACCTTGAATAATTATGACCTGTATCTGAGACTTACATAACCAAGACTATTCTAAAAGACTAGAGGAGCCTAGGGACTCCTATTCCCTATAAATGAGTACAAGCTGCATGCCTATAATCCCAGCACTCAGGAAGCAGTGCAGATCTGTCTAAAAAGAGAGGCCATCCTGAGCTGAGACTCAGTCTCGAAAAACAATAGGATCCTCCCTGGATTTCCATCACAGGCCAAGGAAATAAACTCATTTTCTCCTAGAGAATGAGTCTGGAAAAGTGATAGGACTCCAAGACAAAGCTGTATTAAGATGATACTTGGTGATCCCTGCTGGTGTACCCTAACCATTAAGTATCAAAGTATCCTGCACATAACAAGTGACATCACAAATATACAATGTTAGGAAGATACAGAAAGATAAGATTTGGGAGCTCCATGCATCCTCTGTCTTAAATTTAAATTTAACAGCCATTAAGTGATTGTTGATTCTTTTTTTCAAAGCACCCTGGTACCGGCCCCACAGCAAACCTTCTAAAATTATTCATTGGTTGACTAACAAAAAAAATGTGCCAAAAATTCTTCACTTTCTTATTTAATTGCACAAGACGCTGATGAGGGCAATTATGAGTAGAATTTTGTAAATGAGGACAATGAAGCCTAAAGAGAGAATCATTTATCCTGGTCCTCCAGTAAGAAACAGCAGAATTGGGATGAACCATCTTCTCTCTTTCTGAAGCCATTCGTGACACTCTATTTCTGGGATACATAGTGCTCCATTGTTGGTGGTCACTTCCTCTGGGCCTCGATCATGAAGAGGTCAGGATAAAAGGAAGATGCTGATGAAGAGCTATGGTGATTCTAGCCAAGGACAGAATGACATTTTTACTTTAAAAAAATGTTTTAAAGCCTTAAATGTTTTATTTGATGTTCTAAGTATCAGTTGATTACACAGGACACAATAAAAACTAATCTGTGTTTAGTGCAGACTTTTGCATGTACAAGAAGTGGCCAGTCCTTAGAAGCGACTCAGACTATAGATTCGAAGAACACTTCAATAATTTGTGTTACCCTTCTGTAAAACAGACTAAACTATGGATGGCCGGAAATGGGGATCTCCTTTCCTCTGGGGATTGGCTTCCTGTTGCAAAAGTTTCCCATCACCTTCCTCCGTTCATCTCTCTCAAGAGATGGAGCTGGGGGTTTAAAATGTAGCACAACCCAAGCAGGACATGAAGAAGCTCTCTCTCCACAGCTCTGGCTCTAAGAATCTACCAGGGGGCATGAACAGTCCCTTATCATGAAGCTCAGTCCCACCACAGGCTGGCTCTGCTTCCCACTTCCCACTACAGCCTGCTAACATCAGAGCTGGCTCCTCAGACAAAGAGACAATTGTGCAAAGAAACATGTTACAAATGACCAAGGCCAAAAGAAGGCTTGGAAGCAATGCTGAGTAGAGAGCAGGAGGAGAAGCGAGAGTACTATAGTTCTGAGGAGATCCCCTATGGAATGAGGCCAACACACAGGGACCCACCACCGATCAGTAGTCAGGTCTGCTCAGAGCTAGGTGTCTCAGAATCATGCTTCCCAAATTACAGCCAAATCCAGCAAGCTCTCGGCCCCATGCTTCACTGTGCATGGTAACTTATTTGAGTGTCTGCGTCTCCTCCCTCCTTCTTTCACTTAGTCAAATATAAGCCCACCTGCCTAAAAATCTAAGCCAATAAATACCTTACAAAATTACAATATCCAAACAACAACACAAAGATGGCAAGGAAAGTAAGTCAAATTCAAGTAAATAACAATGTGTCGCACAACAGAGCCCGGTCTTGGGGGCTTTGGCTCATCCTAGTCTCACAGCTGAATTATGCTACTAACTTCCTCTTTGAACAAGACCAGGTCCAGAATGAATCACAACCCAGTCCCTTGTACTTCAGACCCGGGGTTGCTTTCTTCTCCTAGTGCGCTACTCAGCCTGTATGACTAACAGCACAGCAAAGAGGAAGCCTGGGACCAAAGGCAGATTTCCTGGGAAAAGATTGTGTGTGTGTGTGTGTGTGTGTGTGTGTGTGTGTGTGTGTGTGTGTAACTCTGAGGCCTGTCCAAAACCACATATTCTGTGTCTTTGCTCTTATTTCTGGCACAAAGAGGTCAGTCTTTTCTTAAAAGTAGGAATGCAAATGTTATCCCCTTTATCAATCTATGGAAAGATTGGCAAGATTATCTAAAGCACCTGAGTTTAAGAAGAAAACAATAGTCCCCAGAGCATAAGACATGCACAGAATTGTGGAGTAGTTAGAAGGAACCGATGCCTGAATCCAATAACTGTACTTTCCAGCTGTGGTATACTATGAAATTGACTTAATCCAGTCAGGTACCAGGGGCTCATCTCCAGAGGCTGGGTTCTGGAGGATCACAATTCTAGGCTGGCACAGAATGGCATGTCAATGAGACTCCATTTCCAAAATAACCAGCAAAAAGCAAGGCTGGAAGTATGGCATAAGTGGTAGAACACCGATCTAGTAAAGGCAACGCCCTGAGTTCAGATCTCAGTGTTGCAAAAGAAAGAAGGAATAAAGAAATAAAGGAGAAGGAAAGGGATGGAGGGAGGGAAGGAGGGAGGAAGGGAGGGAGGAAAGAAGATTAAGGGGATTAAATAAAATAACGTTTAAACACTTTAAAGTACTGGTACCAACTAAGCACACCTTACCTTAGCTATTGGTCTTTATAAGCAACTTTTGCATTGTAAGTTTCTCATTATCAGTGTGCAATTCAGTTTTTTGCTTTATTCAGAGTGTTGTAGAACCATCGCTACTCTCTAGTATCCCAAAGAGCTAGCCACACCCACAAGCATTCCCTCCCTTCCCCATTCCCTGCAGCTCCAAATCCACAACTGCTTTCTGTCTCTATGAATAAGCCCATTCCAGATGCCTCCTACACTTGTGACTGATTCTTTGACTTGCAAAGTCTCTGTAAGACTTAGCCATCCTGGGAATTCATCTAATCCTGGTGGCTGTGAGGTTGAATCTCACCTAATCATATACACTGTATTAGTCTACCCTTGCTTCTGTAACCAAGTTCCATGGATATCATAATTTTACAGTTGCAGTATAATAATAGAAATCATTTCTCATACTTCTAGAAGCTGAAAGTCTGAGATCAAAGCAAGTTCCGTGTCTGCAGAGGCCCAGGCTCTCTTCCTCACCTGGCAGAAGGACAAAGGAAGCTAAGTAGGCCTCACTAGCTCCTTCTAACCCTTTCACAAGCCACTAATCCCATCTATGAGGGCTCGTTCTGGTGGCCTAATTACCTTCCAAAGGCCCCATCACTTAACAATGTTGCATTGGTCATTGTTTCAATTTGACTTCTGTGGGAAATGTATTCAACTGGGACCGGAGATGGTTAGAATCTTTTCCTGGGCTTATTGGTCATTTGTATATCTTTATTGAAACAATAATCAGTTCTACTACTTTGACCATTAATTGGATTTTTAAGAATTTTTAAGAATTATATATATATACACATTACATCATTGTCAAATACATAAGTTTCAAGCTTTTTTATGTGAATTATAAATTGACTAAAGAACGACATCCGTAGGGGAGGAGTCCCACACTCTAACTCACAAAGAACTAACCATTTCACAAAATAAAAACCGGGAAGTTGAAACATGTTCTTGGGGGAGGGTGGATAGTGAGGGAGGGAGGGTGAGCGAGCCCTGGCCTTATACTCAATGTATACCATGTAAAAATTGAACTATGGAACTTGACGATGGGGATGGGATGGGGAACACAGAGGAGAAGGAGGGAAAGGGTGGCAATGACCGAGAGGCATCACACTTACAACCTGACTGGAACTGTAACCCCGCTGAACATCCGCCCAATCCAAATATACATATAACCTGACTGGAACTGTAACCCCACTGAACATTCGCCCAATCCAAGTATAAATACAACCTGACTGGAACTGTAACCCCTCTGAATATCCACCCAATCCAAATATACATATAACCTGACTGGAACTGTAACCCCGCTGAACATCCGCCCAATCCAAGTATAAATACAACCTGACTGGAACTGTAACCCCTCTGAATATCCGCCCAATCCAAGTATAAATACAACCTGACTGGAACT
>NW_012268803.1:13437-14924 GCF_000151885.1 Dipodomys ordii
TAGCTACTTCTGACATCTGGCAACTAGGTAGAGAAATCAGGTGACAAAGGCAAGAATATAAATTCCTGTTCAGTTAATAGGTAGACAGGTATAGACACTAGATGGGCAGGCTTCTTACTTCTACTGACCTCCCGGCTCAGGTTAATTTTGAAAGGGCAGGCACAAAGTAGCTGATGTGACATCTCCTCTTACTCCTCTCCATGTTCCCTTGTTCCCCAGACTGGCTGAGTCTAGGTGCTCCTTCCTGGGATGGCTTGTCCCAGCTGGTATTCAAGGAGGTTTGAACTCAAGGCTTGGGCACTGTCCCTGAGCACTTCTGCTCAAGGCTAGCACTGAACCACTTTGAGTTATAGTACCACTAGTATTCAAGGAGGTTTTAACTCAAGGCCTGGGCACTATCCCCGAGCACTTCTGCTCAAGGCTAGCACAACCACACTGAGTTATAGTACCACTTGCAGAGTTTAGCTGGGAGATGGAGTCTTAGGGATTTTTCAGCCCGGTCTGGCTTTGAACTGAAATCTTTGCCACAAAAGCCCTTTATTATTTCCAATTAAAGCAACAAGGAGATCAAGTAGAATAAGTAGAGCTTACCTGGTTCTTATCAAGAATTGCCAACAAATATTCTGAAATGACAAAACTCATTAGATGTGATGAGAATTTTAGCACAGATATGCCCAGTATTTTAGAACCACAGAGTCAGTAGTAGAATACGCAACACAAAACAAAAAAGGCAAAACTCAAAACCTAAATTTTGACGTTTAGACATCTTTGCTAACAAAGCACATCAGATTGTTGGGCCTCAGTTACCAGGGCCTGTGAAAAGAGCAACTTGTTAGCAAGGCACCTTAGAATAGATGGATGGAGTAGTAAACTTAGTGGAAGGTTAAGGGTCAGATGGGGCCAAACCCTTAACCCACCACGTGGCCAAGATGGCGAATTCAAGATGGCGAATTTCTGAAAAAATGCAAAGAAAGCCTGAATAGATCAAGCCTACATTGGCTAGCCTTTGAGAGGGAACCTAGAGGGGGTCCCTGGGACCCAGCCTGCGTCGCACTCTTCAAGGCACAAGCCAAAAAGTTGTAGAAAAAAGGGTACAAAGTTGCACATGAATGGCAGAGAGAGAGCAAAGAGAGCCTGAAATTAAACAAAGTTCTGATCATTTACCATTGCAGTAGCAAAAACTGTAGAAGTGGTGTGGACGTGGATGTGAAGGCAGCAATGGTATCGATGCGTTGATTCCGCCGCAGACAGACTGGTTCGCAAAAGGCCGTCAGAACTGTGGGTATTCCTCAGAGCAAAAAGGGAAGAACAAAAAAAGAAAAAAGAGGAAAAAAACAGAGAAATCCCAGCTATCCTGACTTTAAGCCTTTATCCGAGTCACGGCACCATTTATGTTAGGTTTTTAAAAAGAGGTAGCCGAGTAAGAACAGCACCAGGCACGCACGTGGTACTCAGGTAAGGGGTAGGTTTATTTAGTAGACCTGCTG
>NW_012268803.1:19377-21186 GCF_000151885.1 Dipodomys ordii
CTGCTGGGACCAGGCAAGGTTGGCACTCCACGTGGCTGGCAAAACAGAGGAAAGAGAGAAAAGAGCTAGAAAAGAGCAGAGAGAGGGGTAAGAACAGTAGCACTCACGTGGTATCCAGGTAAGGGGTAGGTTTATTCAGTAGACCTGCTGGGACCAGGCAAGGTTTGCACTCCACGTGGCTGGGAAAGAGAGGAAAGAGCTGGAGCAGAGAGAGAGCAGAGAGATCTAGAAAAGAAGAGCAAGAGCAAGAGAGTGTCTGGGCCTGGGCTAGGCCTTATGTACGGTATGGGCGGGGAAAGGTGTGGCCACATCAAATTCAGATGTGACCTCAGCAGATGCAGATGTGACCTCTTCCAGGTGTCCCAGTTGCCTAGGTAATGCAGGTACTGGGTGGAGACTTTGCTGCGAGGAGGGTGGAGTCTGCTTGCCATCCAGGGGTGGACCTTACATTCCAGCCTTTTAATAATCATGAAATAGGGCGAGGATTCTCTCTGGCTACTTCCTGCTGACAAGGGGCATCGACAATAGGGGTAAAAGGCTGGAATTTGGTCTCCTCCCAGAGAAGGCAGTGAGCAGCAGCTGTCCCTTGGTGGCATGAGTCCTTAGGTGAAGTCTGGAGAAATCTCATGAGCATTGAGGGGCTGGAAAAAAAATACTAGAGAGCAAATAAATGGCAAGAGGAAGGACTGGGGGCTGAAAATGTTGGTAGAAATGTCCCTAGCTACTTCTGACATCTGGCGACTAGGTAGAGAAGTCAGGTGACAAAGGCAAGAATATAAATTCCTGTCCAGTTAATAGGTAGACTGGTATGGACACTAGATGGGCAGGCTTCTTACTTCTACTGACCTCTGGGCTCTGGTTAATTTTGAAAGGGCAGGCACAAAGTAACTGATATGACATCTCCTCTTACTCCTGTCCATGTTCCCTTGTTCCCCAGACTGGCTGAGTCTAGGTGATACTTCCTGGGATGGCTTGTCCCAGTTGGTATTCAAGGAGGTTTGAACTCAAGGCCTGGGCACTGTCCCTGAGCACTTCCGCTCAAGGCTAGCACTGAACCACTTTGAGTTATAGTACCACTAGTATTCAAGGAGGTTTGAACTCAAGGCCTGGGCACTGTCCCTGAGCACTTCTGCTCAAGGCTAGCACTGAACCACTTTGAGTTATAGTACCACTTGCAGAGTTTAGCTGGGAGATGGAGTCTTAGGGATTTTTCAGCCTGGGCGGGCTTTGAACTGCAGTCTTTGCCTCAAAAGCCCTTTATTATTTCCAATTAAAGCAATAAGGAGATCAAGTAGAATAAGTAGAGCTTACCTGGTTCTTATCAAGAATTGCCAACAAATATTCTGAAATGACAAAACTCATTAGATGTGATGAGAATTTTAGCACAGATATGCCCAGTATTTTAGAACCACGTAGTCAGTAGTAGAATACATAACACAAAACACAAAAGGCAAAACTCAAAACCTAAAATTTTGATGTTTAGACATCTTTGCTAACAAAGTATATCAGATTGTAGTGATGAGAATTTCAGCACAGATATGCCCAGTATTTTAGAACCACATAGTCAGTAGTAGAATACACAACACAAAACACAAAAGGCAAAACTCAAAACCTAAAATTTTGACAACGTTTAGACATCTTTGCTAACAAAGCACATCAGATTGTTGGGCCTCAGTTACAAGGGCCTGTGAAAAGAGCAACTTGTTAGCAAGGCACCTTAGAATAGATGGAGTAGTAAATTTAGTGGAAGGTTAAGGGTCAGATGGGGCCAAACCCTTAACCCACCATGTGGCCAAGATGGCAAATTCA
>NW_012268804.1:0-383 GCF_000151885.1 Dipodomys ordii
TCTCACTTCTGAGCAGGCCCAGGCTCAAGGGATCACTCTAACCCCTAAGCAGGCCCAGGCCCTTGGGCTCAGTCTCATCCCCCAGCAGGCCCAGGCTCCAGGGATCACACTCACCCCAGAGCAAGACCAGGCCCCAGGGATCACTCTCATCCCTCAGCAGGCCCAGGCCCAAGGGATCACTCTTACCCCTCAGCAGGCCCAGGCCCTAGGGATCACTCTTACCCCTGAGCAGGCCCAGGCTCAAGGGATCACTCTCAACCTTCAGCAGGCCCAGGCCCTGGGGATCACTCTCACCCCTGAGCAGGCCCATGCTCTAGGGATAATTCTTACCCCTGAACAGGACCAGGCTCCAGAGATCACTCTCATCCCTCAGGAGGCCCAGG
>NW_012268804.1:1258-2011 GCF_000151885.1 Dipodomys ordii
TCTCACCCCTGAGCAGGCCCATGCTCTAGGGATAATTCTTACCCCTGAACAGGACCAGGCTCCAGAGATCACTCTCATCCCTCAGGAGGCCCAGGCCCCAGGGATCATTCTAACCCCTGAGCAGGCCATAGGGATCAGTCTCACCCCTCAGCAGGCCCAGGCTCAAGGGATTACACTAACCCCTCAGCAGGCCCAGGCCCCAGGGATCAGTCTCACCCCTCAGCAGGCCCAGGCCCCGGGGATCACTCTTACCCCTGGGCAGGCCCAGGCCCCAGGGATCATTCTAACCCCTGAGCAGGCCCAGGCCCTAGGGATCAGTCTCACCCCTCAGCAGGCCAAGGCTCAAGGGATCAGTCTCACCCCTCAGCAGGCCCAGGCCCTAGGGATCAGTCTTACCCCTCAGCAGGCCCAGGCCCAAGGGATCACTCTTACCCCTGAGCAGGCCCAGGCCCTAGGGATCACTCTTACCCCTGAGCAGGCCCAGGCTCAAGGGATCACTCTTACCCCTGAGCAGGCCCAGGCCCTAGGGATCAGTCTTACCCCTCAGCAGGCCCAGGCCCTAGGGATCACTCTTACCCCTGAGCAGGCCCAGGCCCTAGGGATCAGTCTTACCCCTGAGCAGGCCCAGGCTCAAGAGATCACTCTCATTACTCAGGAGGCCCAGGCCCCAGGGATCACTCTTATCCCTGAGCAGACCCAGGCTCAAGGGATCATTCTAACCCCTGAGCAGGCCCAGGCCCTAGGGATCAGTCT
>NW_012268804.1:8761-10876 GCF_000151885.1 Dipodomys ordii
AGCAAAAAGAAAAAAGACGGAAGTGGTGCTGTGGCTCAAGTGGTAGAGCGCTAGCCTTGAGCTGAAGAGCTGAGGGACAGTGCCCAGGCCCCAGAGTTCAGGCCCCACGACTGGACCAAAAAAAAAAAAAATCAATTACATGGGCAAGATAACCAGTACATTTCTAATCAAGTATTGTTGCCTCCTCTTTGTTTCCCCTTCCCATCCCTTCCCATACTCTTCTCACCTTCCCCTACCCAATCCTCCCCCACACACCAAAGTTGTAAAGATCGTTTTTCGACATAACGACTTGTACGACTCATTATTGCAATGGGTCCACCTGTATCCCTAGTTAATTTGTTTTGCCCTACCCCTCCACAAATTATGCCAATATCAAATACAGTGAAAGCAGGGGTTATACCTTGGAGGTTGTTGTGGTTTTATCGAAGTCTGTGGTTTACAATTTACTATTAGGAGATGTAGACCTCATTTGTTTTATTTATTTATTTGTTTGTTTATATTTTGGTCGGTCATGGGGCTTGAACTCTGGTCCTGGGCGCTGTCCCTCAGCTCTTCAGCTTAAGGCCAGCACTCTACCACTTGAACCACAGCACCACTTCCGTTTTTTTTTTTCTGCTTATGTGGTGCTGAGGAATTGAACCAGGGCCTCATGCATGCAAAGCAAGCACTCTACCACTAAGTCACCTTCCCAGCCCCTTGTTTATTTTTTTTTAACATAGCTAACCAGTTTCTTGATTCCTATTTGCAAAACAATACACCTTTTTCCCTGTTGATTTAAAAGCACTTTTACCATAATTTTTTAAAATCATTTGAGTTGATATCTGTTCTTTGCACTATTTTCTCTTGCTCTATTGATAAATCACTTCCATTTTGTTATTAGGTTCACCTCTTCTCTCCCTGCTTCCCCTCTCCTCTTCTCTTAAAAAAAATTTTTTTTTTGTATTGAGTCTTTGTTTTGTTTTTTTGTCATTGTGGGGCTTGAACTCTGGACCTGAGTGCTGTCCTTGAGCTCTTCAGCTTAAAGCAAGTGCTCTACCACTTGAGCCACAGCACCACTTTCAGATTTCTGGTAGAGATAAGAGATAAGAGTCTCCTGGACTTCCTGCCTAGGCTGGCTTTTGAACCTTGGTGCTCAGATCTAAGCCTCCTGAGTAGCTAGAATTACAGGTTTGAGCCACCAGCGTCCGGCTGGTTGTATTGAATCTTCAAATATGCTAAGTAAATAGTCAATCACATGCTAGGTAAACAGTCTACATTTTCAGACACTTTTTTCTTTAGTTTGTGATAGGGTCTCAGGAAGGTACCCAACTTGGCCTTGAACTTGTTATCCTCCTGTCTTATTCTTTTGAGAAGGCTAAAAGAAAAAGAAGGTTGGGTTTTGTTAAATTTTTCAAAATTATATATATATATATATATATATATCTCATAATATATATTAATGTTTTATATATAATTCATTATGTATTTATATATATATCATTTTGGGGGGGGTCTGGTCATGGGGCCTGAACTCTGGGCCTGGGCGCTGTCCCTCAGCTCTTCAGCTCAAGGCTAGCGTTCTACCACTTGAGCCACAGCGCCACATCCGTCTTTTTTCTTTTTGCTTACGTGGTGCTGAGGAATCGAACCCAGGGCCTCAGGCATGCAAGGCAAGTGCTCTACCACTGAGCCATCTTCCCAGCCCCAATATATCTCATATACATATTGGGTTTGAACTTAAGTCCTCACGCTTATACTCTGCACTCTGCCAGCCATTTGGGGCCAGCCCTAGAACTGGTTATTTTTGAGATAGGGTCTTACTTGGTCTCAGATCAGCCTTCTCAGTGATCTTCCTATTTGGGCTTCCTTTTATTATAAGAATGACAGAAACTGTGCTGTCACGGTGCTTCCTCCATGGCTTAAGATGACAGTGTGTGCCACCACACCAAGGCATTGTCAAAATGGAGTTTCACAACTTTTATGTCTTCAAACCTCAAGCTTCTGACCCTCACCTCCCAAGTAGCTAGAATTACAGTCTATTTGTGTGTGTGTGTGTGTGTGTGTGTGCGCGCGCGCACGCAAGCACACGCAGACTGTCAGACTTTAACTCAGAGACTGACTATCCTTTTTTTTTTT
>NW_012268805.1:0-3200 GCF_000151885.1 Dipodomys ordii
CGCCGCTGCCGTTTGGCCTCTCTGTGCACCTCCCCAGATCTCAGCCTCCTGAGTAGCTAGGATTACAGGCGTGAGCCACCAGCGCCCGGCTTGGATGTTTAAAAAAAAAACAAAAAAACTTGACATTTTGCACTGAAACTCTCTTGCATGGCTAAAGATAATTAGAAATGAAAATAGAAATATATTTAAAATTAAAATGAATTTTAAAATGCATTAGCTGGTAATGGTAGTCTATAGTTCCAGCTGTCAAGAGGTTGAGGTCCAAGGATCATGAGCTCAAGGCTATCCTGGGCTATAGAGTGAGTTCAAAGCCAACCTGGGCCACATAGACTCTGCCTCAAAAAAACCAAAGCTAAAATAAAACTGTTATCTTTTATCTATTCATATTCCAATAGGTAAAAGTTTAATTAATAAAGGTAAAGGAGATTCGAGAATCATAGGCCATATACTGATAATGTTGAAGTTGTGTGTTTGAGAATTTCCATCATAAAAAGTTAAACTGAAGCCGAGCGCTGGTGGCTCACGCCTGTAATCCTAGCTACTCAGGAGGCTGAGATCTGAGGATCGCGGTTCAAAGTCAGCCCAGGCAGGAGAGACCGTGAGACTCCTATCTCCAATAAACCACCAGAAAACCGGAAGTGGCGGTGTAGCTCAAGTGGTAGAGCGCTCGCCTTGAGCTGAAGAGCTGAGGGACAGCGACCAGGCCCAGAGTTCAAGCTCCACGACCGACAAAAAAACAAAACAAAACAAAAAGTTAAACTGACTGCTAGAAGAAAATGACTTTAAATTTAATTGGCCTGACTTAAACAGGTTTTTCCCAGGAGGGTGGGGCTTTTTCAGAACTACTTGCTAGTGTGTTTTTAATCAGCATGAAGTTGCTCTCTCTCCTCACAAGGAATAAGTGTGAAGGCATAAACAGGGGCCTCTTCTAACAACTGATTTAGAATTTAAAGCTAACTTATTTAGGATACACTTATTTAGGAGCATCTTACCTTCTTCAGTTCCAGTTGGGTTTATGGGTATGTATTCCTTACCCACTCCTGGGCTGTTTTCACATGCAAGTCAGAAATAGCTTTAAATTAACTCTTAGAAAGAACAATATGAAATAATTCATACATTCACATGTTACAGTATTTTATATATATAAAAAAAGCTGGTTTATACCAGCTGAATAAGAACTATTACTTGGATTTTTTTGGTTCTTTTTTTAATATATATTATTTATTTATTTTTTGGGTCTAGTTGTGGGGCCTGGGTGCTGTCCCTCAGCTCTTCAGCTCAAGGCTAGCACTCAACCACTTGAGCCACAGAACCACTTCCAGCTTTTTTTTTTCTGCTTATGTGGTGCTGAGCAATCAAACCCAGGGCCTCATGCATGCAAGGCAAGCGCTCTACCACTGAACTACCTTCCCAGCCCCCAATGATTTTTTTTTGGGGGGGATTGGTCGTGGGGCCTGAATTCTGGGCCTGAGCGCTATCCCTCAGCTCTTCAGCTCAAGGCGAGCACTCTACCACTTGAGCCACAGCACCACTTCCAGCCTTTTCTGCTTATGTGGTGCTGAGGAATCGAACCCAGGGCCTCATGCATGCAAGGCAAGCTCTCTACCACTGAGCCACCTTCCCAGCCCTTGGATTTGATTTTTTTTTTTTTTGCTTCTTCCAGTCTATTCAACAGAATTATAAGGATGAAAGTAATTCCGCTAAGGTCTCCTAGCCTATACTTACTGTTCCTTTCTTTCATTGTGCTTTAAGAGGCTGGCATGCTGCAGCATTGCCTTTTCTCTGTTTCTATGCAAGTAGTTTGTCTGTGAATCACTTACCAAGCTGAATAAATCCATAGGTACATTCTGTATCTAATCTGAATAACAAGGCATCTTTCATAATTTTGGTCCTTCAGTAAGGATTGGCTGAATCAAACTGCTGATGACGCAAAAACTCTAGGGTTCAGGTTAAAAAAAAATTCAGTTTTTAAGTGCTGTGTGTGTGTGTGTGTTTGGGGGTGGGAGGTTTTCCTGGGGCTAAAATCCAGTAAACAGTCACTGTTTTCTCCTTAGGTAAGCCGAAAGATTTAAAGAATGACATAAACTAGGCAACAGTGGTTCCTGCCTGTAATCACAGCTGGAAAGAAGCTGAGATCTGAGAATTCCAGCCAGCCTAGCCAGCAAAGTCCACGAGCTTCGGCCAGCCTGGACGCGAGAGTCAATGAGAATCACCACCAATTAATCTCCAAAAAGCTGGAAGTGAAGCTGTGGTTCAAGTGGTACAGCACTAGCCTAAGGGACAGCTCCCCGGCCCCAGTACCAAGAGGAAAAAGAAAAGACACCAATAAATCTCCTCCGTGAGAGTCTCAGAAATACAACCCACAGTGCCGAATGGGGCTGACCATAAACAAGGGGTCAATATTGATGTCATCAAGATGCGGAATCCCCTGACAGGCCTCGTTTTAGTTTAAGCCTCCGGAGCTCAAGACCTCCACTTCTCTTTGCAAGTCAATGGCTTTTAACAGCTGTGTCGGAAGCGCTCCCAGGGTGTCCCGCCACAGGTGGCACCTCACTGCAAACCAGACTCCAGAAACACCCTAAACCCGTCACTCACGTTTCCTTTCGGCGGGCAGTTAAGGTTTGTTCATATAGGCATTGCATTAAAACTCTCCGTGTATTCGTTCGGTAGAACCGACTGTAACCATAAAATAAAACCCGCACACGGTTACTCCCACCGAAAGCGTATCCGTAACGTCAGCTCCTCCGCCAGGCACCGCACTTACACCACGCAGAGATTAAGCCCCGCCAGCCGCTCACGCCCGCCAACAAGGCCCTGGGGCCCGCGGGGCGGGGAAGGCGCTGACCACCACCGACCGGCCGGACCCCTCTCTCTCTCTCTTCTCGTTGTCGTCCTAGGATAAAACCAGACTAAGACACAAGGTCGCGAGGTGTCCCCTTATTCGGCCCACACACCCGCGGCGGCGGGGGATGCTCGTTCACGGCTCGATCCCGGAGACGGTCGGCCGGACGCCGTCCATGGCATCCCTTCTCCCAACCCGACAACCGACGAGCCCTGAAAACCATCCCCGCGCGGGAAAGGGGCCCGAGCGGACTACAGTGCTAAAAGGACACGCAGGGAGGGACGGGGAGGGCTGGGAACGCGCCGCCTGCCTCCCGGCCAGCGCCCCCCTCGCCGGTGCCCGGCCAGCCGCCGCGCAG
>NW_012268805.1:4635-5222 GCF_000151885.1 Dipodomys ordii
CTTCCTTTTCCCGGCTGCGCTCCGGAGGACTTGGAAGGGGGTTCGGGGTGTGTGCGCGCGCGCACGCGTGTAGGGGTGTGTGTGTGTGTGTGTGTGTGTAGGGGGCCGGGAGGGTCGCTCCTCAGCCCCCGCTGCAGCCCCAGCCGCTGCAGCTGCTGTGGGGAGGGAATCAGCCATTTTAAGCTGCATTTGTTCCGGCGTCCGCGGGGCCCGGTGCCTCCCCGCCGCCCCGCGGGGCGAGGGAGGGTGCCACCCGGCGGGAGCCTCGGGGCGACGGCCGCGGGGCTGGCTGTCCCTCGCCCCCGGCGGCCTTCAGCTCCCCGGCGAGCTGATGCATCGGAACGCGCTGGGGGGAGGGGAGGGGCGGCCGAGGCGGACCCGGGGGAGCCCGCGCCCCTGCACCCCGACACGGCGGGACGCGGGGCACCCCGTGCCTCCCACTCGCCCCGGGGAAAGTTCCGGGACGCCGGGTGTCGCCGCCTTGAGCTCCGCTCCGGCCGAGTGGCTAGAAGGGGAGGGGTCCCCCCCCCTCCGCCGGGACGGGGGGGGGTGGAGGAAGAGGGGGTGTGTGTGGCGGGGAGGGCCCG
>NW_012268805.1:10537-12649 GCF_000151885.1 Dipodomys ordii
GGCGGGGCCCGGGCGGACGCGGCCCCGGGCTTCGCAGCGCGCTCGTGGTGAGGTGTAGAACATCTGCCCACCCGAGGGGTCCAGGCCGGGGACGCGGCTCCCGGGACGGGCGCCGACCCTGGCTCCGCGTAGGTTCCGGGCCAGGTGTCACTTCCGGGCCCCAGGGAGGAAGTGGCTTCGTTGACCGGGCAACCGCTTGGCGTCCCTTCACCTCGCGGTTCCTCCCCCTCCAAGTTTTATTTACGTGTTTAAGTGATCAGGCGACAACTATCTTTTATGGTCAGAGAAACTGAGGCAGGGGGTCAGCCTTTATTACGGTGCAGTTCATCACCTTTTGCCTGCCTTTCCCCCCCCCCTTGCTTTTAGCAACCCCAAATCAAGAAGAAGGCTTTAGACCTAAAGCGGACATGTGGACCCATTCTCTATTTTTGAAGACACTTTTCACTAAGCCGGGCGCCGGTGGCTCACACCTGTAATCCTAGCTACTCGGGATCACGGTTTGAAGCTAGCCCCAGCAGAAAAGTCCAAAAGACCCTTTTCTCCGATTAATCACCCAAAAGCCAGAAATGGAGCTGTGGCTCCAAGTGGTACAGCGATAAAGTTGAAGGACAGCGCTCAGGCCCCTGCGTTCTAGCTAGGACCAGTCGCATCCCCCCCCCCTTCCCCAAAAGGCATGTCACTAACCCAATGGCCAAAGAATAATCTACTTCTAAGATAATATTTTCTGGGCTGTTCCATAAGAAGAGCATTTAGGCATCTGTTTTAACCTATACATTTGTTTTCTGAATCCATGTATGCCAATTGTTGCACCAGGCCCAGAATATATGAAGTTAAACCTCATCATACAGATAAAACTTTCAAGGAGTTTAACTAGAGCCGGGCATGGTAGTTTGCACCTGTAGTCCCTGAATTTGGGAGGTGGAAATAAGAAGGTTGCTTTAGTTTGAGGACAGTCTAGGCTACATAGATTCCATCTCAAAAGAAGTTTCTAATTTGCTGAGTTACTTAGATGGAGAATATTTTACTTCAAAGCTGGACACTTCAGGTACACATCTGTTCTCATATTGTGTCATATGGTATTTCCTCTGTTTGTGTGTGTGTGCGTGTGTGTGTGTTTTCTGAGCACTGGTTCTGAGGTTTGAACTCTACCACTTGAGCCACTGGCTCCACTTCAGCTTTATTTGGGGGTTAATTGGAGATAAGAGTTTCAAAGACTTTCCTGGCCAGGCTGGCTTTGAACCACAACCCCCTGATCTCAACCTCCTGAGTAGTTAGGATTGCCTGCACCTGGTTTCTTTTCCTTTTTAAAAAATAACACTTGTAGCTGGTGCCATTGGCACACCCCTCAAGGACCATGCCCAGGGTCCTGAGTTCAAGTTCCAGAACTGACACAAAAAATAAGTAGATAACAGTTAACAGTAGTACTTTTTTCTACAGTTATGGAGCATGTAAAAGGTAGCTCTAAAATGAGACATATGGCCTGTCACACTGGTGGTTCTCACATCTGTAATCCTAGGTACTCGGGAAGCTGAGATCTGAGGTAGGAAAGTCCATGAAACTTTATTTCCAATTAAACACCCAATAAGCTGGAAATTAAGCCCCAAGCCCCAGGATTGTGGGAGAAGCAGGGTGGGGGGGTAGAAAGAGAGAGGGGAGCATTTAGGAATTCTATGTTGTATGCTCTATGTTCTATGTTGTATGTTTCAATGATGATTGTAATGCTTACATGTTCTTTAATTTTTTTAAAGGTATGTTTGCCTTCTTAAAAGTTATGCTATTTTAAGATGGGGATAAAGATGGGGGTAATCATAATTTCTTCAGTGGGAAGTCTACTGTCTGATCATCCATTTGTTAAAAATTGGTGTTATGATAGTAGGATATAGCAGACCATATAAAATTGAAAGATATTACAAATCCTCAGTCCCATTGTGATTACTTTCAAGATTAACCTTAAAACAGTGATCTAGTTTTCAGTTGTGGACACAGGTGCTAAGATAACTTGCAAAGTTGTTTTTTTTTTTTGGGGTCCTATCGTGGGGCCTGAACTCTGGGCCTGGGCGCTGTCCCTCAGCTCTTCAGCTCAAGGCTAGCGCTCTACCACTTGAGCCATAG
>NW_012268806.1:0-1116 GCF_000151885.1 Dipodomys ordii
CTAGCCTTGAGCTGAAGAGCTGAGGGACAGTGCCCAGGCCAGAGCTCAGGCTCACGACTGGAGCCAAAAAACAAAAACAAAAACACAAAAAAGAAATGAGACTAACCATAAGTTAGTAATTGTTAAAGTTGGATAATGGATGAATGAGGACTTATAACTACCAGAAAAACAGATTATTATTTTTACTACTTAACTAGTTGATTAACCTGTTCCAGAGCTTGAGCTTAGTACTCTGTGGTCTCATTTGGCACTCTGCCACTTGAGTCACACCTCTGGTCCAGCTTTTTTATTAGCTAATTGGAGATAGTTTTTTGGATATTTATGCCAGGGTGTCTTTGAACAGAGAGATCCTTAGATCTCAACCTCCTGAATAACGGAAGATTACAGGTATGAACCAAGGACACTAGTACCCAGCTTTTACTAATTCTTTTTTTTTTTTTTTGGTGTTGATCCTGGGCTTGAAATCAGAACCTGGGTGCTATCCCTGAGCTTTTGTGTTAGTATTCTCGCAGTTGAGCAACAGCCCTATTTCTGACTTTTTGATGTTTAATTGAAGATAAAAGTCACGCTGAGTTTCCTGCCCAGGCTACCTTTGAACTGTGATTCTCATATCACAGCCTTCAGAATAGCTAGGATTACAGGAATGAGCCACCAGTGTCAGCTTTTTATTATTTTATTTATTTAGTTAGTTATTGTTTGTGGGGCTTGAACTCTGGCCCTGGGCACTGTCCCTCAGCTCTTCAGCTCAAGGCAAGCCCTCTACCACTTGAGCCACAGCACCACTTCTGGTTTTCCGGTGGTTTATTGAAGATAAAGAGTCTCATAGACTTTTCCTGTCCGGGCCAGCTTTGAACTGGGATCCTCAGATCTCAGCCTCCTGAAATCCTAGGATGACAGGCATGACAGGCATGAGCCACCTGCACCAGGCCTTCTTGCCCACACCAGGCCTTCTTGCTTTTGTCTATGTAGTTTATTGGAGTTAAGAGTCTTACCAACTTTTCTGCGTGGGCTGGCTTCAAACTGAGACCCTGAGATTTCAGCCTCTTGAGTAGCTAGGATTACAAGTGTAAGCAACCATTGCCCTGCCTTTTTACTAATTCTTTTTTTTTTTTTTTT
>NW_012268806.1:3086-4572 GCF_000151885.1 Dipodomys ordii
TGTCGGTCGTGGAGCTTGAACTCTGTGCTGTCCCTGCACTCTTCAGCTCAAGGCGAGCCCTCTACCACTTGAGCCACAGCACCACTTCTGGTTTTCTAGTGGTTTATTGGAGATAAGAGTCTCCTGGACTTTTCTGCCCGGGCTGGCTTTGAACCGTGATTCTCAGATCTCAGTCTCCTGAGTATCTAGGATTACAGGCGTGAGCCACTGACACCCAGCAGGAATTCTAATTTCTATGGTTACTCCAATTCTATGGAGAAAAGAGAAGGGACCCCAAAAAAAGATCAAGAGAAACTTTGCTTCTGACACCTTCATTTTGAGGTGCTATCTTTGAAATACCTTCTCTTATTCAACAAATATTTGCTGAGCAACTATTTTGTGCTAGCCCCTTTGTAGACATTGTTTCCAGAGTATAAACCGTATAAAGTACCAGCCTCTAGCTAAGAATGTGGCTTAGTGGTAGAGTGCTTGCTTGCCCAGCATGCATGAAGCACTGGGTTTGATTCCTCAGCACCACATAATCAGAAAAAGCCAGAAGTGAAGCTGTGGCTTATGTGGTAGAGTGCTAGCTTTGAGCAAAAGAAGCTCCCAGGCCCTGAGTTCAGTCCCCAGGAATGGGGGAAAGGGGGGAATACCAGCCTCAAGACCTGAGTCACTGGCACCTGGCTTCAAGATCACTTTTTAACGAGGATAAAGGGGTTTTGGGTGGGCGATCAGGCTAGTGGCAGAAAGAAGTCCAGATCCCGAGGAAAGGGAGACCCTAGGTTGGTTTGTTGTTGCTGTTGGTGGTGGTGGTGGTTTGTGGATTGTGGGGCTTCAACTCTGGGCTTGGGCGTGTCCTTGCCCTCTTCAGCTCAAGGTGAGCGCTCTACCACTTGAGCCACAGCACCACTTCCGGTTTTCTAGTCATTTATTGGAGATAAGGGTCTCACGGACTTTTCTGCCCAGGCTGGCTTTGAACCATGATCCTCAGATCTCAGCCTCTTGAGTAGCTAGGATTACAGGTGTGAGCCACCGGCGCCCGGCTGACCCTGGGTTTTATACAAGCTGGCTACATACAAAAATAGGTATTATTCAGATAGACAAATGGCCAGGCAGCTGACAACTTCTGACCAGGTGGGTAATTCTTTTCTAGTTTTGCAGAAATCATGGCATCCTGTTATTACCCCTTTTATATTATAATTTTAAAAATGCCTTGTGGACTACCTGTTATTGATTCAAGTAGTCTGCTCCCAACTTACATTCCAGCAACATCTCACTAGGCCACATTACTGCAAGTGGATGCTAGAAAGTGCCTTAGCCTGGAGGGCTCAAGTCATGTACTTCAGTGGTAGAGCATTTGCCTATCATAAATGACATCCTGGGCTCCATCCCCAGCACCACTCTTCCTATGTATGGTTCTGGCACTATTAAAGTCTCTAGGGCAGGAGGATGGCCACCACCACTGCTACCTCCTCCTCCTCCTCCTCCTCCTCCTCCTCCTCCT
>NW_012268806.1:7067-8035 GCF_000151885.1 Dipodomys ordii
GCCCAGGCCCAGAGTTCAGGCCCCACGACCGGACCCAAAACAAAACAAACAAAAACAAAAAACAAAAAAAACCTAATTATTACAGTGTTATGCTGGAGAAAAATATCTTTTTTAAAAAACTAATTATTTTTATTATTATTTTATTTTTTGTCGTTGAACTCTGGGCTTGGGCACTGTCCCTCAGTTCTTCAGCTGAGCTGAAGGACAGCACCCAGGCCCTGAGTTCAAGCCCCACGACCAACCAAAAAAAGAGAAGGGTTTCATAAATCAGGTAATGAGTACATTTCTTTTTTTTTGGGGGGGGGGTCTGGTCGTGGGGTCTGAACTCTGGGCCTAGGCGCTGTTTCTTCAGTTCAAGGCTAGCGCTCTAACACTTGAGCCACAACGCCACTTCGGCTTTTTTCTTTTTGCTTATGTGGTGCTGAGGAATGGAACCCCAGGGCCTCAGGCATGCAAGGCAAGCGCTCTACCACTGAGCCACCTTCCCAGCCCCATGAGTACATTTCTTATTGGACAATGTCACCCCTTCCTTCACTGTCTCCCAGTTTTTCCCTCCCATACTTGCCCAAAAGTTGTGTAGTTCATTTCAACAGTGTTTAGTGAGTGCCACTGCTACATTTGTTCATTCGCTGTTTTTCCATTTTTCTTTTCTTTTCCTTCCTTCCTTCCTTCCTTCCTTCCTTCCTTCCTTCCTTCCTTCTTTCTTTCTTTCTTTCTCTCTCTCTCTCTCTTTTTTTTTGTCAGTCATGGGGCTTGAACTTTGGGCCTGAACACTGTCCCTCAGCTCTTCAGCTCAAGGTTAGTGTTCTACCACTTGAGCCACAGCACCACTTCTGGTTTTCTGGTGGTTTATTGGAGATAAGAGTCTTACGGACTTTTGTGCCTGGTCTGGCTTTGAACCGCGATCCTCAGATCTCAGCCTCCTGAGTAGCTAGGATTACAGGCGTGAGCCACCAGTGCCTGGTTTG
>NW_012268807.1:0-2626 GCF_000151885.1 Dipodomys ordii
GAAGGGACACTGTGGCTCAAGTGGTAGAGCACTAGCCTTGAGCTGAAGAGCTGAGGGACAGCGCCCAGGCCCAGAGTTCAGGCCCCACGACCGGACCCCCCCACAAAAAAAAGAATGTTTCTTTTTGGACAATATTACTTCAGTCCTCTCACTCCCCCAGTTTTCCCCTCCTATCCCCAGACACAAGTTGTATAGTTCATTTTCAACATAGTGTTTAGTGAATACCACTTCTGCATTTGTTCACTCTTTGTCCCCCCATTTCTGTGCTCCCCTCACCCTCCCAAAAAGAGATAAAACAAAAAGAAAATAAACAACAATAACAACAACAAAGGAAAAAAAACCTTCTTTCCATTTCCTGGAGTTCATTTCAATAATTATTATTTTGTATAATCACACACATATAGGCCTGTGTGTTCATCTCCCAAGAATATCTATATCCTTTGGTCTCCCTGTGTGTTTGGGTTTTGTTGTTGTTTTTGTTGTTGTTGTTTTGACAGTCCTGGGGCTTGAACTCAGGGCCTGAGCATGGTCCCTCAGCTTCTTTTGCTGAAGGCTAGTACTCTACTACTTGAGCCACAGTGCCACTTCCAGCTTTTTCTGTTTATGTGGTGCTGAGGTATCAAATCCAGGGCTTCATGCATGCTAGGCAAACACTCTACCACTGAGCCACATTCCCAGCCCATGGTAGTTTTTTGTTTTTAGCTGAATTTTTTGCCTTTTCTTTTTTGTTTGTTTGTTTTTTTCGGTCCGGTCATGGGGCCTGAACTCTGGGCCCGGGGGCTGTCCCTCAGCTCTTCAGCTCAAGGCTAGCGCTCTACCACTTGAGCCACAGCGCCACTTCCGGCTTTTTTCTTTTTTCTTATGTGGTGCTGAGGAATCGAACCCAGGGCCTCATGCATGCAAGGCAAGCACTCTACCACTGAGCCACCTTCCCAGCCCCTGCCTTTTCTTTTTTGGTACTGGGGATTGAACCCAGGATGTTGCACTTGCTAGGCAAGCGCTTTGCCACTGAGCTACATCCCAGCCCTCCCTGTATGTGAATACCTAGAGTCCTGTATAATTTATTATGTCCCAGTGTATTTTAGATCTAATTTTCACTTGTGGAGATCTTCTGTAAGTTTGGCTGCTCCCAGAAGGTTCACAGAGGCATCTCTCCCAGCTCGGCCACCCGTTCTAGTTGGCCAGCTGGCATCATCAGGAATTGTATTCGTAGGGTTTGCTGGCAGCCAGATTGGCAAGAGCAGTCTGGGAAGAATAGTCACTTGATTTGTTTCCTGTCTGCCAGACGCTCAGAGCTGCTGGAAATGCAGGCGGATGCAATAACTCGAGATGATTTCATTCATGGAGATCCAGAGAGAGGATGCCCTCCTTCCAAAACAGAGAAGGCCTGTATGCCTGGTCTAGAGAGCAGGGCAAGTTTCACACATTTCCAAGCATTATTATGTTTTCTTTTTTGTGGGGGGGTCCAGTCGTGGGTCTGAACTCTGGGCCTGGGCGTTGTCCCTCAGCTCTTCAGCTCAAGGCTAGTGCTCTACCACTTGAGCCACAGCGCCACTTCCGGCTTTTTTTTTTTCTGCTTATGTGGTGCTGAGGAATCGAACACAGGACCTCATGCATGCAAGGCAAGTGCTCTACCACTGAACCACCTTCCCAGCCCTATTCAATTTCTTTGAACCTTTAAAATTGTTAATGTTTAAAAATATTTTAAAGTAGTTGTACAAATTAGATTGTCACAATACATCTTGATCAATGTCACCCTTTCATCATTCCCTCAATTTTACCAGTTCCATTTTCCTAAGTTGTTTTTTAATCTGTGTGTGGGAGTAGGGGTGGGGGGGGGGCGGAGGAGTAGGAGATGGGATTGAACCTAGTTTTGTGTGCTGAATCTTACTTTGATATCGTTTAAACTCAAAGTAAAAATCCTGAGAGGTTTCCTTCAATTAATAAAAGACAGGTAACCAAATTTATGGTGCCATTTTTTTTCCTATCTAGCATTTTTTTTTCAAACAGGAAGGGTGGTAGCAGAATTCCCATAGGCAAGGCTTTAGCCTTTCTTGGGCAACACTGCCATCATGCGGAAATAGTTTCAGAAATCTTCAACTCGGAAGCATTTCCTCCTTGGAATCCTACTAACAGTGGAAAGATGGGCTCCACAAGGTCCACTGGATCTAGACCTACATTAACTTCCCCCAAACTTTTCTCTGCTTTTGGGCAGCAGCAAATGCAGACACATTGTGTGACTCCTTAAGATGAAAGGACCAGGACCTGGTAGGCCCAAGTCTGTAAGTTCAGGGACAGGAAGAAGGATGGAGCTTCATTCAGTCCTTCTAAGACTATTGCCCTGATCAGAGAAGGATAGTCACGATGAGATAAAGAAAGTCTTAGACGGGCTGGGATGGTGGCTCAGCGGTAGAGCACTTGCTTGCATGCCTGCGGCCCTGGGTTCGATTCCTCAGCACCACATAAGCAAAAAAAAAAAAGCCGGAAGTGGTGCTGTGGCTCAAGTGGTAGAGCACTAGCCTTGAGCTGAAGAGCTGAGGGACAGCGCCCAGGCCCAGAGTTCAAGCCTTACTACTGACACAAAAAAAATTAAAAAAAAAAAAGAAAAGAAAAAAAAAGGGTAGAT
>NW_012268807.1:9714-11629 GCF_000151885.1 Dipodomys ordii
CACTCTACCACTTGAGCCACAGCGCCACTTCCAGCTTTTTTCTTTTTGCTTATGTGGTGCTGAGGAATCGAACCCAGGGCCTCACGCATGCAAGGCAAGGGCTCTACCACTGAGCCCAGGTCCTTATGTTTCTTTTGCTCAAGGCTAGCACTCTATCACTCGAACCACACCACCACTTGTAGTTTTTTGCCTGTTTTTTGCCTCCTAGTTTATTGGAGATAAGAATCTCCAGGACTTTTCTGCCTCTGCTAGATCTGAGCAAAGAGTCTCAGATCTCAGCCTCCTGAGTAAGCTGGATGACAGGCCTGAGGCACCAATGCCCAGCTTGTTATCTTTTAATTAATTAACTACTTTGGGCAGGGGAGAGGGTGATTCGTGATCAAACTCGTTCACACGCACTGAATCTTTGACATCAAATTCAGAAAAACAACAAGAAAAGAAAACCCAGAAACCAAAATGGGTGTTGCCCAGCATTTTTTTGGAACAGGAAAGGTGAATATCTACTCTTGCCAAGCAAGAGCCAAGTTTCTTGGCTTTTCAAGAGCAACACTGCCATCATGCGGAAGTAGTTTCACAAATCCCCAAGCAAAACCATTCCAGGCTAGCTCTGATGAAGGTATTAAGAGGTCAAATGCGACAGGATCCAAACAACATAACATTTTTTAATGTAGATATGCAGAAGCAAAAAGCACAAATGCAGAGTTTGGATGTAGAACCTGCAGACAGAGGTCCTATACACAGACTGCAAGAAGGGGTAGGGCAGGGTTTAGCACTTCCTATGGTGGAGTACTAATCTGTTTAGACTGTGTCCTGGAAAGAAAAGCTTAGAACTCTGTAAGTCTTAGACAATTAATGGGGAAATTGGGAAGCATCTGGTGTGGATGTGGTGGGCAGAATTAGAATTTCGAAGCAAATTCCTCCTTGAGCTAGCTGAAGAGGTTCATACAAATAAATGGTAATAGGAAATGGAGAAGTTTTGGGAAGATCCTACACATCCTAGTGGCAGAAATAGAATTGTAGCTGAGTTTTTTTCTTGTGTCTTTTATTATTATTATTGTTGTTGTTTTTGCCTTGTTCGGTGATCAGTACAGAATCTCTTCAATGAGAAAGGCACTTGTCAAACCCCCAGGCCACCAAAAAATACTTCATGGAATTTTCTTCTTAAATCTGAGGAGAGAAGAGACTTGTGAAACATCCTTGTTACCTATCAGTTATGATACAGGTAGGGGAGGATATGAATTAGTAAAAAAGCATTTGTGGGCTTGTGTCTCCAGTACTGTTAATTTTCTTTGGAAGATGCCTCAGGAGGGTGAAGCAGGTTCAGTAATTCCTGGCCAGTCTCTATTACATGAAAAAATTCAGAAAAGCCTGACTTGCATAATACCATAGTAATGTCCTGTTTGAAAGACCAATTCAAAGTGAATAAAAAAACAGTACCAGAAGGTTTCATTGTGATAATACCATGGTAGTGTACAGGGACCATTGAATAAGTTCACTATTTCTATTGTATTCCCTGCCCACTTTTCCCCAGTCCAACTCACTGAATTTCTGGAAAGTTTTAAAACAAAATTATATGTCTTTCACATCTGTGATTTCATCTTAACAGACATTTTTGCTCTTAGCAAATTTTGTGCTATCTCTTTCACTGCAGCCTGTCTCCATGATACAGAACGTGTTTAGAGGGGCTGGGAAGGTGGCTTAGTGGTAGAGTGCTTGTCTGCCATGCATAAGGCCCTGGGTTTGATTGCTCAGTATTACATTAACGGAAAAAGCTGGAAGTGGTGCTGTGCCTCAAGTGGTAGAAATGGGCACAGTGCTATCTTGTGAAATACTGTTCATTTTGCTTTAACTGACCCAAACAAAACCAACATGTAGCAATGAACCTGCATTTTTTTTGGGGGGGGGGGTCCGGTCG
>NW_012268807.1:15764-18898 GCF_000151885.1 Dipodomys ordii
TGCTTATGTGGTGCTGAGGAATCGAACCCAGGGCCTCATGCATGCAAGGCAAGCACTCTACCACTGAGCCATCTTCCCAGCCCCCCGTCCTTAAAAAAATTTTTTTAAAGAAAGTTCTAAAACCTACCCAGGAGTCATAAGTGAAAATATTTGTTCTAAAATGCAATGTGTAACTTTGTGTCTCTGTAATGAAGAAATTGTAAGTTTGATGACAGTGCTTTTCTCTTGATCAGCATGTGGCTAGTTTGAGAATCCTTTGTACAATATACAATTTAGTTATCAGTGAAAAAGTATATTGTGTCGTAAGTGATAAAAGTGTACTTTGCTCCCAAAGTAGAGCCCTGGGAAGCACTCACAGTCCTTTATTTTTTTTTGGGGGGGGGGTCCAGTTGTGGGGCCTGAACTCTGGACCTGGGCGCTGTCCCTCAGCTCTTCAGCTCAAGGCTACCGCTCTACCACTTGAGCCACAGCGCCACTTCCTGCTTTATTTTCTTTTTGCTTATGTGGTACTGAGGAATCGAACCCAGGGCTTCATGCATGCAAGGCAAGTGCTCTACCACTGAGCCACCTTCCCAGCCCTCATAGTCCTTTTAATAGTATGAGGGGAATGGTTGTTTTTCTATTTAAATGATTGAACGATTGAACCATGGGACAAATCATGTGCTTTTTTTTCTTTTTGTAATTGATATTCCAGCTGGTATTTACTTCTCTCCAAGTAGAGCACTGTACATAGCATTCAGTTTTGAGTGCCACCCTGACCCTGCTCCTGGAATGCCAATAAACCTGCCTCTCAGTGGATCTACAAATCAGAATATAGAGTACAACTGTCAAAGAAAATGAGAAGTGAATTAGGATGTCAGCCAAATGTCCTGGATCTACCTGCCTTAGAATTTGTTTAATTCTCAGTTTAAAAATATTTTATCTTTTGTTCAGACATGGATTCTTAAAATTTATCTCCAGCCCACAACAACCAGATACTAGATGACATGAGGAAACACTGGAGATAGTTTGTAAAAGAAGACAAAAGGGGAAGACTTGATCATGTGGATTTCAGTTTTTGGAGAGAGATGCTATTTTGTTAAGGTGGGTATTTCGGGTTGCCTGGTATCAAACAGTCTTGTGTAGTGAATATTACTGTGATATCAAATGGAAACTGAAAGCAAGACTATGAGGGGGACATTTAGTGACTTTTTTTTTTAAACAAATGAGTTATCAAAATCTGGAGTTTTTGTGTCCTTTTGTCATTTTTTATTTTAAAAAGCGGAAGAACCCATGCAGTCCATTTCTGGCTAGTGAAGGTAAATACTGCCATCATGCGGAAGTAGTTTCAGAAATCCCAATCCAAGTACGTTTTGTCCATGAAAACCCAAAGTGGCTGAGAGTAAACTCTCAGGTAGTCAAAGGGGACTAGAACCATTCTTTGTTATCTATCTATCTATCATGATTTGTTGTCATCTTTCAATGTCATTAAATTTGGAGGAACAGATGGTCCATGCCATGACTTCCGGCATCAGTAATGTCTGACATATGCGGGTCTGCTCCAATCCCCCTACTCTCCAGGTTCTGTCCCACAATGATACCCATTTTGGTGTCTCCCTATGGCCTTAGTAGTAGGTGAAATGGCCCAGCATGGGGCCCAGCCTGCTTCCACATTTTTGTGGAAAACATCTACCGCCAACTGCTATGCCTCATGGGAAGAAAAGTTGTAAGTATGCAGCATTTCTTGAAACGAATTCCGCATGGTGGCAGTCTTGTTCCATTGAGGCACGTTTGCATGTGTTCCTCCCGCCTTTCCAGCTTAGAAAAAAAGAAAAAAAAAACCGCCAGCAGACTTTGGCTCCTTTGTGTTTTGTTCAGCTTGGTGGAACAGGTTCACTGGCTGCATAGCCAACTCATCCAGGCTCTTGATATCTCAGATCTAAAATTTCCCTCTTTCTTGCCTATGCAGTTTTGTTCTTTTTCATTTTACAGAGCACTGCTCAGCATGCTATGCTCACTATTTTCCTATGACATCCAATTTCTCTCGCAAAAAATGAATTGAGTATCTACCCTTAAGAAAGGAAGAATGAGCTGACAATCTAATTGTATCTCCAGTAACCCTTTTTATCTCAGAGGCTATGGAATGAGTCCTCTCTGTCTTAACACTAAATAATGAATTTGTAAGACCTATCCATAGCCTAATCTCAACAATCCTTAGCAACTATTCCAGTTGCATGTCAAACAACGCTTTACTTGGACCACCACAAATGTATACATTTTAATCCAAATAACTTCTTTAATGTTCTGTGTGTAATGTTCTGTGTGCTTACTGTTGGTTTCAGTGATAATGATGATGATAATAATAATAATAAACCACTTTCAATATCATTATTGTTACACTTGTGAATACTAGTTGATAAAATTTTGTGGGTTGGGTGCCAGTGGCTCAAGGCTGCAACCCTAGCTACTCAGGAGGCTGAGATCTGAGAATCATGGTCCAAAGCCAGTCTGGGCAGGAATCCAGTCCGTTATACTCTTATCTCCAATAAGCCACGAGAAAACCGGAAGCAGTGCTGTGGTTCAAGTGGCAGAGTACTCACCTTATGCTAAAGAGTGCAACAACAGCACCCAGTCATAGAGTTCAAGACCCAAGACTGACAAAAACAAAACAAAAAAAAACACAAAACTTTTGTGGGAGGGTTTGGTAGTATTTTGGCAGTTACTTGAAGAGATGACCCAGGACCTCATGCTTCTAGACTGACTAACACTTGAGGCTTTCCTCTAGTCCTGCATTTCATTTGTTATTTTGGACATCTAGCAAACTTGTCTGTCCCCAGGCTGGACTCAGACAACAGTCCTCTAGATCTCAGCCTCTATAGTAGCTAGAAGTACAGTTGTGAACCACAGGTACAAGGAGGGAAACAAATAATAAGGGAAACAAATCATTTTTTAAAAATTATTAATGGCCTTCAACAGTACATAAATGCCTTCTATAAAGCAAGGCAGAGGGCTGGGAAGTTGGCTCAGTGGTAGAGCGCTTGCCTTGCATGCCTGAGGACCTGGGTTCGATTCCTCAGCACCACATAAGCAAAAAGAAAAAAGCCGGAAGTGGCGCTGTGGCTCAAGTGGTAGAGCGCTAGCCTTGAGCTGAAGAG
>NW_012268808.1:0-1985 GCF_000151885.1 Dipodomys ordii
CCCTTCCTTCCTTCCTTCCTTCCTTCCACCCTTCCTTCCTTCCACCCTTCTTCCCTCCCTTCCTTGTCTTCCTTCCTTCCTTCCTTCCTTGTCTGTCTGTCATCTGTCTCGGTACTGAGGGTTGGACCCACAGCCTGGGTGCTGTCCCTTAGCCTTCTTTCTTAAGACTGCTGCTCTACAGTAGCTCCACTTAACGTTTTTTTTTTTTTTCCTTCTGGTGGTTAATTGGCGATAAGAGTCTGGCTTCAAGCCCCAGTTTTTAGACCTCAGCCTTCCTGAGTAGCTAGGATTGCAGTTATGAACCACAGGAGCTCAGTAAAAGCTAGTATCTTTAAAAATGTGTGGTAAGGGACTGGGAAGGTGGCTCAGTGGTAGAGCACTTGCCTTGTATGCATGAGGCCCTGGGTTCGATTCCTCAGCACCACATAAGCAGAAAAAAAAGCCTGAAGTGGCGCTGTGGCTCAAGTGGTAGAGTGCTAGCCTTGAGCTGAAGAGCTGAGGGACAGCGCCCAGGCCCAGAGTTCAGGCCCCACGAAGAGACCCCAAAAAACCCCCCCAAAAACAAAAAAACCAAAATGTGTGATAATATAGTTTAGCCTTCCCTGTGAACACATGATTCAAACCTATCTCCATATTTAGTCTTTTTTCATTGCTTGTTCTGAGGCCTGGGCGCTGTCCCTTGAGATTTTGTGCTCAAGGCTCATGCTCTACCTCTTGAGCCACAGCTCCACTTCTAGTGTTGTTGCTGTTGTTTTTAAATAGTATTGGAAAGGGGTTAAACTCAGGGCCTTGACATGGCAGGCAAGCAGTCATCATTGAACTACACTTTTAGCCCCTTTTGAATTTGATATTGAGACAGGGTCTCATCAAGTTGCCCAGGCTGGCTTTGAGCTTTTCATTCCATCTCAGTTGCCTCTAGTGTAGAAATCATAGGCACCTGGCTCTATCCTTGTTTTGATCAGACTTGGAAGAATTTTCTTTCACTTACTATGAAGTGATAGGATATTTGAATACCCTTTTAGTTGTTGCACCTGTTCTGGAGCTTGAATCCAGGGTCTTGAGTTTTTGTGCTCCATGTTCTACCACTTGAGCCATGTTTCTGTTTCCAGGTTGTTTTTTTGGTGGTTAATTGGAGATGAGAGTCTCATGGACTTTTCCTCCTGGGCTGGCTTCCAATTGTGGTCCTCAGATCTCAACCTCCTGAGTGGCTAGGATTACAGGTGTCCTAGCCACTGGCACCCAGCTCTCTTATTGTGGCAAAAAAAAAAAAAACAAACACCACTTGTCTAGAAGCTCCTGTGTACTTTATAATAACTAGCTAGGACCCTAAACACCCCACTCCACACAACCTCCCACTTTATTACATTATTTTTTATTATTGTTATTTTGGTGCTGGACTTGAGCCCAGGGCCTAGGTACTGTCCTGGGCTTTTTTTGCTCAAGGCTGGTACTCTACCACTTGAGCTACAACTCTTTTCACCAACCCCAGTTTAGGTGACTTGTCCTGAAGTGGCTGGAATCAGGCTTAACAATTGTGGATTTCCTGAAGTCATGTATGAGCAAGTTAACTGTCTAGTTAGAAACCTGCTGGGCTTTGTACACAGGGTCATTAACCTTTGGTGGTAGACTTAGTACCTAGCACTAAGCGTGCTCATGTCCCAGGGACCCTGGAAAGACAAGGTTCATGCTCATGCTGCGTTGCCTTTTGCTGCCTTGTGAGTCTTGGTTTTTCTGGCTCTCATGGTATTGCATATATGGTATGTGTTATCACTTCGCTTGAAGGGATGGGAGGATTCCTCATAGAAAACCTGGGCAGCCGGGCGCTGGTGGCTCACGCCTGTAATCCTAGCTACTCAGGAGGCTGAGATCTGAGGATCGGGGTTCAAAGCCAGCCCGGGCAGGAAAGACCATGAGACTCCTATCTCTAATAAACCACTAGAAAACCGGAAGTGGCGCTGTAGCTCAAGTGGTAGAGTGCTCGCCTT
>NW_012268808.1:6920-7524 GCF_000151885.1 Dipodomys ordii
TTAATATAATTTTTTCCAAATCTTTCCATTTCCTAACAAATGGGGCAATGTCATTCTTTCTGATGGAGGCATAGAATTCCATTGTGTATATATAAGGTATTCATTATTAAGGTATGAAAAGCAAATGTGTTTTCTGTATTCATTTTTTTTTATACTGCAGCTGCTAAGCTCACTAATTTACTAGCTTTGTTATATATATAATTTTTTTGGTTTTCTACATTGAAGTTTTTTTTTGTCTCACATGTTTTTTTTTAGTCCGTTTATTCTTTTTTATGTTTTTTATTTTTTATTGTGAACATACTGTACAGAGGGGTTACAATTATATGGGCAAGATTATGAGTACATTTCTTATCAAGCATTGCAGCCTCCTCCTTTTTTTACCCTTCACATCCCTTCCCAGCCTCCCCCCCCCCCCCCCCCCCCCCCCCCCCCCCCCCCCGTCCCCCCCCCCAATACCCCCCCCCTTTTTTTTTTTGTCGGTCATGGGGCTTGAACTCTGGGCCTGGGCGCTGTCCCTGAGCTCTTCAGCTCAAGGCTAGCACTGTACCACTTGAGCCACAACGCCACTTCTAGTTTTCTGTTGGTTAATTGGAGATAAGAGTCT
>NW_012268808.1:12154-17338 GCF_000151885.1 Dipodomys ordii
AAAAAAAAAAAAAAAGTCTCTGGGACTTTCCTGCCTAGGCTGGCTTTGAACTACAATCCTCAGATCTCAGCCTCCTGAGTAGCTAGGATGGCAGGCGTGAGCCATCAGCGCCCAGCATGAGACCAGCTGCCTTGATAAACTTTGCGGCTTGCTGAAAATTCTTCCGGCTTCAATAGCGATGGTTAGATAAGTAAACTTTCTTGCTGTAAACTTTGGTCCATTTTGCCAAATGACATTCACCACACACCTACTTCCTCTTGAAGAGATGAATTAGCCCAGTGAACCGACCTGGGGTGACTCTCCACCCAGTCAGAATGAGATGCTGCCTGGTGCTCTGGGGAACCCCAAGTGATTTCAGCTCTGGCCTCCCCAGGGGAGCTGAGAGCCCAGAACAGAGCAAGAGGACATTACAGCCCCAGTGGTGCAGGGAGGAGGAAGGCTGCGGGCACCCACAGGACAACTCTGCTCCTTCTGCTCTTAACTGCATTTTAACTTTTCAATGAGGTTATTCATTCCCTGGACACAAAACTCCCAGGTTGTAACAGAGTGTCCACAGGGAACTTTCCACTCTGCCCTGGCAGCAGATCTTCTCCCCAGAGGCTGGGGGCTTTGTGCATGTGCCCACAAATACACAGAGAACTCTTGAAAGTAGCACACTGTTCCCTTGCCTTTTTTTTTTTTTTTTAATTGTTACGGGTGGCTGGTGGCTCACGCCTGTCATCCTAACTACTCAGGAGGCTGAGGTCAGAGGATCGTGGTTTGAAGCCAGCTTAAGCAAGAAAGTCTGTGAGACTCTTATCTCCAATAAACTCCATAAAAACTGGAAGTGGTGCTGTGGCTCAAAGGAGTAGAGCACTAGCCCTTGAGCAAAAGAGCTCAGTGAACAAACTGCTCAGGCCCTGAGTTCAAACCCCACAACTGGCAAGGGGGGGAGGAAGCGGGAGGGGGGCATTTTCTTCAAGTAATTGTACAAAGGGGTTTCAGTGTAACATATACATTGGTATATAGTTTATCCTGATCAGTCCAGTCCTTCACCCACCTCCCATTGTTCCCTTGATTTTTTCCGCCTCTCTGAATGATTCTTTGTTATTTTTTCATTCTGAATGTACAAGAGCTAGGCTCCAGTGGGAGCTCAGTGGCACAATGCCTGAGCAAGGCTCTGCCTGAGCTCTGTCTCCTGCACACGTGCATGTGTGCACGTGCACACACGCACACGCATGCGCCAAAAAACACGGGAGTTTCCTCATCCTCTTTCACAACTGGATAATGTTCCATTGATATTTCAGGATGTACCTTAATTTCTTTAGCCAGAGCTCTCTTGGTGGAGTTCCATACAACAGATGGTACTGACAAGAGAATCTTTAAGTCTCTGCCTCCACCCCTTTTATGGTCACAGGCAGGGAGCTGGATTGGTGAGCTGAGCTTTTGTAACTTTGATAGCTCTTACCAGATAAACTTGCAGTGATTTTATTCACGTACTTTTTTTCTTTTTGCCAGTCCTGGGGCTTGAACTCAGGGCCTGGGCACTGTCCCTGGGCTTCTTTTGCTCAAGGCTAGCAAGGCTAGCACTCTACCACTTGAGCCACAGCGCTTCTTCTAGCCTTTTCTGTTTATGTGGTACTGAGGAATCGAACCCGGACTTCATGCACGCTAGGCAAACACTCTACCACTAAGCCACATTCCCAGCCCTGAAACAACCTCTTCTTTTTTTTTTTTTTTTGCTGGTGTGGGACCTGAACTCTGGGCCTGGGCGCTGTCCCTCAGCTCTTCAGTTCAAGGCTAGTGCTCTACCACTTGAGCCACAGCACCACTTCTGGGTTTTTCTGCTTATGTGGTGCCGAGGAATCAAACCCAGGACCTCCTGCATATAAGGCAAGCACTCTATCACTGAGCCACCTTCCCAGCTTTATATATTTTTTAGATAAAGTCTGGCACATTTTGCCTTGGTTGGCCATGAGCCCCAGTCCTCTTATCTCTACCTCTGTGTAGTAGGATGACAAGATTACAAACACGTGCCCAGTGGATTGCTCTTTTATGGTGTTTTGTCATATTTAGTTCATATATTCTTTCTCTGTGTCTGTCTCTCTCTCTCTTGACAGGACCTCTCTATATAGTCCAGGATGCAGCCCTTAAGTCTTGGAACTCATTGTCCCTCCTGCTTCTGCCTGACAGACAATGTGATTACTAATGATAGGCATGCACCATCAACCTGACATGTAAAAGTTTTGAGGGATTTGTGTGTGTGTGTCAGTTCTGAAGCTTGGACTCAGCATGGATGCTGTGCTTGAGCTTTGTTGCTTATTCTCGTGCTCTGCCACTTGAACCATACCTCCTTTTTTGTCTGTTTATTGGAGGTAAGAATCTCTCAGATTTTTTTGCCTGGGCTGGCTTCAAGCCAGTGCCCACCATTAACATTTCATAAAGGTTTTTTTTGGTTGATGTTTTGTTTTGCTTTTCTTAAAAAAATGTTATTGAAGCAAGATGCTCTACCTTTTTATAGATGCTGTATATGTAGGTATTGATTTCTTGCCTGCTTGTTTTCACTAAGGTTTGTATTGTATGAATTGTAAAAGATTTTTACTAGTTTCTTTTGATTTTTCTTTTTTCCGATCATGGGCTTCAACTCTGGGCCTGGGCGCTGTCCTTGAGATCTTCTGCTCAAGGCAAGTACTGTACCACTTGAGCCACAGCGCCACTTCCGGTTTTCTGGTAGTTCATTGGAGATAAGAGTCTCACAGACGGGCTGGGAAGGTGGCTCAGGAAGGTGCCTTGCATGCATGAGGCCCTGGGTTCGATTCCTCAGCACCACATAAGCAAAAAGAAAGCCGGAAGTGGCACTGTGGCTCAAGTGATAGAGTACTAGCCTTGAGCTGAAGAGCTGAGGGACAGCGCCCAGGCCCAGAGTTCAGGCCCCACAACTGGACCCCCACCCCTACCCCCCCCCCAAAAAAAAAAAAAAAAGTCTCACAGACTTTCCTGCCTGGGCTGTCTTTAAACTGCAGTCCTCAGACTTCAGCCTTCTGAGAAGCTCGGATTACAGGCTGAGCCACCAGAGCCCAGCTCTTTTGGATATTCTAAATCCACAGCAATACCATTTGTAAATAACTATTTCCTCTCCAGTTCTCTACCTGTGTGATTGTTAATCTTGGTTGTTCATTTGATTAGATTGAGGAGTGCCTCAGTGATTAGCCAAGCAAACTTCTGGGTGTGTCTGTCAAGTTATTTCCACAGATGATTAACCAGAGGAGAGAACACTGTCCCAGGACTAGAGGTCCAGATAGCATGAAAGAGAAAGCCTTTGTAGTGCAAGTATGTATGTCCTTATTCATAGTCACATTCTGTCTCTTGCTTTATCTTAGTGTGAATCAAATTCCTCCCTTGAAGTTGTTTATGTTAAGCATTTTGTCTTAGTGACCAAAGTGTGACTAGTGGAAGATGGGTGTTGGTGAAGGGGTTGCTGCCGTGACCCTTTGGTGGCATTCAGAAACCTTTAGATCTGATTTGTGGGAGGCGTTTGGAGATGCTGGTTAGAGGAGCCCTCCAGTGTTGCAGGCAGAGCTTCAGGGATGCTTCTGGTAGGAGTTTGGAAGACCAGAATGCCAAGGGACATGTGGACATGGCAGACTCTGCTTGTGAGCTTTCAGATGAGAACAAGGACTCTTGGCTTGCATTCTGGTAGAGAACTACTCTACGTTTTGCCTGTGTCCTAAGACTGTGTTCAAGGCTGAGTTTAACTTAGCCTTTAGTTGTTCTTATTTGTTTGTCGCAGCAATGGAAAATGTGACACATTATTATTAGTTTTCTTTGTCTGTCATGGGACTTGAACTCAGGGCCTGGGCACTGTCGTTGAACTCTTTTTGCTCAAGGCTAGAGTTCTACCATTTTGAGTCACAATGCCACTTTCAGTTTTTTGGTGGTTCACTGGAGATAAAGGATCTCATGGACTTTCTGCCTGGCATAGCTTTGAACTGCGATCCTCAGATATCAGCCTCCTGAGTAGCTAGATGACAGGCATGAGCCACCAGCGCCCAACCATACTGTGTTTTCTTTGTCTTAACTCATCATAGTTCCTCAGCAGTAGTAAGGGTGGTTGAGTGAAGAGCCTTGTTTGATTCCTGACTTGGTGGGAATTCCAGTGGGCTTGATTGGGGTGTTAAGGACGTATTTACGAATGAAGAGTCTATATTTACTTGTTTATATATATGCACATGCATGTACATATGTGTATGTAAAACAGCATATAAATATTTCCCAAGCATCTATCAATTCTTTTTGTTGTTGTTGTTGGTAGTGGGGCTTGAACTCTGGGCCTGGGCACTGTCCCTGAGCTCTCCAGCTCAAGGCAAAATGCTCTACCACTTGAGCCAGAGCACCACTTCTGGCTTTTTCTGCTTATGTGGTGCCGAGGAATGGAACCCAGCCCTCTACCATTGAGCCACCTTCCTAGCCTCTATCAATTCTTATTTTAAAAAAGGCTATTATTAATTGTCTAAAGAATCGACCAAGATGATCTGTTAATATAGTGACTATAACAGGAAAGTAGTGTTGACATAGTGTACTTGGCACAGCATGGGTTGGTTGATGTTTAGAGAAGGCTTGAGGAGGAAGTGACACTTTAACACCTGAGGCTTTAGCATCCAGAGCTGCGTAAACAATGAGATGGAGGAGATTTAGAAGGTCTAGCTCAGTGATAGAGCTCCGTTTTAGCATGCTTGAAGCCCTGGGGTTGATACCCATAGCCAGGTATGTCTCTATAGAGACATCATGAGCCAAGCATAAAGGGGAGTGGATCTCAGCCGGAAGGAAGTGAAAAGAGGATTCACTATGAAAAGACAGAGGTATGTAAGCGTGCAGCCAGTGGTTTGTAGTGATGGAGAATGTTGGGGGCGGGGGGTGGGGGGAGGAATGGTAGAGACCCAGTGTGACAGTGATATTCATTGAAGATCTCCTAGACGGGTAATAAGGAACAGATCACTCTACACCTCTGGACCTCAGATCTTTTTTTTTTTTTTTTAATTGAGTAATAGAAATAAGCTTGTTGGGCTGGGAAGGTGGCTCAGTGGTAGAGCACTTGCCTTGCATGCTCGAGGCCCTGGGTTTGATTCCTCAGCACCACATAAGAAAAAAGCTGGAAGTGGCGCTGTGGCTCAAGTGGTAGAGCGCTAGCCTTGAGCTGAAGAGCTG
>NW_012268809.1:0-826 GCF_000151885.1 Dipodomys ordii
GCCCAGGCCCAGAGTTCAGGCCTCACGACCGGACCCAAAAAAAAAAAAAAGAAAATTTTGTTAGATTCCATCTCCAAAATAACCAGCAAAAATCAGGGCTGGGTAGCCGGGTGCCGGTGGCTCATGCCTGTAATCCTAGCTACTCAGGAAGCTGAGATCTGAGGATCGAGGTTCAAAGCCAGCCTGGGCAGGAAAGTCCATGAGACTCTTATTGCCAATAAACCACTAGAAAACCGGAAGTGGCACTGTGGCTCAAGTGGTAGAGCGCTCACCTTGAGCTGAAAAGGGCATGTCTTGCACAATGCAGTATTACTGAGCTCAGATCCCATTGGTGCATGCCTTTGCTCTAGAGACAGAGATCTGAGGATTGAGGCTCAAAGCCAGCATGGCAGACAAATTTGAGAAACTCTTATATCCAGCTAACCAGCAAAAAGGTGGTACTGGAAGAATGGCTTAAGTGGTTGAGTATTAGCCATGAGAAGAGGGAAAAAATGAAAAATAAAAAGGCTTAAGCGGTTGAGTATTAGCCATGAGAAAAAGGAAAAAATAAAAAAGCTGGTGCCAGTAGTTCATGCCTATAATCCTAGCTTCTCAGGAGGCCAAGATCTGAGGATCATGGTTCAAAGCCAGCTCCAGCAAGAAGCTCCATGAGACTTTTTTTTTTCTTTTGGTAGGTTGTGGGGCTTGAACTCTGGGCCTGAGTACACTGTCCCTCAACTCTTTGTTTTTGTTTTTCTTTTGGGTCCGGTTGTGGGGCCTGAACTCTGGGCCTGGGCGCTGTCCCTCAGCTCTTCAGCTCAAGGCTAGCGCTCTACCACTTGAGCCA
>NW_012268809.1:5456-7271 GCF_000151885.1 Dipodomys ordii
ATTGAAATGTTTTGTTTTAAATTCCTAGATTTTTTAAAGATAATCTGTGCTGTGTTTTGACTAAAACTATCTTAGAACCATTCAAAGTAGCAGTCTAGATATTTTGTATTAAAGTACTAAAATATATACATTCTTAGCCGGGCACTAGTGGCTCATGTCTGTAATCCCAGCTACTCAGGAGGCTGAGATCTGAGGATCACGGTTCAAAGCCAGCCCAGGCAGGAAAGTCCGTGAAACTCTTATCTCCAAAAAAACCACCAGAAAACCGGAAGTGGCACTGTAGCTAAAGTGGTAGAGTGCTCACCTTGAGCTGAAGAGCTGAGGTACAGCATCCAAGCCCGGAGTTCAAGCCCCACGACCGACAAAAATAAATAAATAAATAAAAATTTTTTAAAAATACACATTCTTATTGTCTTACCCTGTGAACTTAATCTTGGTGTGCTTTGGTTTTTGAACATGTTTTATTTTGGCATTTTCAGTGGATTTAGGTAAATCCATAGGTTATATCCCTTCTAATACTTAAAAACATAAAAGTTTCCAAATCACTTAGCCACAGATAGTTTAATGTAAAGGAAAACCTGGGGACAGATTGTCAAAGGTAGGGCTCAGTAGTCATCTAGAAATCTTTGTGGAACTCTGATAGGGTTCTACTCTATCATAAATGAAAGCAGATTGCTCTGATTTCTTTGTGCTATTGACAGTAGGGTGGTAAGAACGCTCTTCTAACTCTAGTCTTATTTTTCTTACTAGCAGTAACCATAAAGGATATCTGCTCAGATATGTATGAATGAGTGACATTGCTTGAGGAAAGGAAATATTTTTTAAATTTATTTTTAATTAATTAAATTTTTTTTTTTTGGTTGGTTGTGGGGCTTGAACTTAGCCTCGGTGCTGTCCCTGAGCTCTTCATCTCAAGGTGAACACTCTACCACTTGAGCCACAGTGCCATTTCCAGTTTTCTGGTGGTTAATTGGAGATAAGAGTCTCACTGAGTTTCCTGCCTGGGCTGGCTTTGAACTATGATCCTCAGATCTCAGCCTCCTAAGTAGCTAGCATTACTGGCATGAGCCACCAGTGCCCAGCTTAATTTTTAATTTTTATTGTTATTATAAAGGTGATATGCGGAGAGGTAACAGTTATGTAAGCCACGTAATGAGTACATTTCTTTTTGGAAAGTATCACCCCTTCCTTCATTCTCTCTGTTTTTCCCTCCCATCCCAACCCACAAGTTATATAATTCATTTTCAGCAAAGTGTCTAGTGAGAACCACTGCCACATTTGTTCACCTTAAATTTATCCTTGCTGCTCTTTTGGTTTGATCTTGAATAAATCATTTAACTTCACTAAGTCTTTAGTTTTCTCATCTCTGGCATGATAGTTGTATTAAATTATCAAGGCCCTTGTATCTAACATTTAACTACTATTTCTTCCCAAGAAATGTAAGTACAACCAGGTGCTAGTAGCTCATACCCATACTCCTAGCTACTCAGGACACTGAGATATGAGGATCTTAGTTTGAAGCTAGCTGAGGCAGGAAAGTCCCTGAGAATTGTACATCCATTTAATTACCAAAAAAGCCTGAAGTGAAGTATGACTCAAGAGGTAGCCTTGAGGACTGGGAATGTGGCTTAGTGGTAGAGTGCTTGCCTAGCATGCATGAAACCCTGAGTTTGATTCCTCAGTACCACATAAACAGAAAAAGGCCAGAAGTGGTACTGTGGCTCAAGTGGTAAAGTGCTATCCTTGAGCAAAAGAAACTCAGGGACAGTGCACAGACCCTGAGTTCAATCCCCAGAACTGGCTCAAAAAAAAAAA
>NW_012268810.1:0-2180 GCF_000151885.1 Dipodomys ordii
GTTCCAACACGCTCACAGCGGCCTGGCTGAATCTGTGTTGGTTCCAACACGCTCACAGCGGCCTGGCTGAATCTGTGTTGGTTCCAACACGCTCATAGTGGCCTGGCTGAATCTGTGTTGGTTCCAACACGCTCACAGCGGCCTGGCTGGTGCCTGGGGCTGCTGATCCTTTCACAGATGTGTCACTGGGCTCTTGGAATGGGGCACGTTTGTCCCTGTGACTCACAGCATCACTCTTCTGGCTTGAATGTGCTTATGGCAGGGCAATAATTTATAAGCAGTTTGAACAAACTCTTAAAGTAATTTCCTGAATTTTAAACCAAGAAACTTGTTGCAAAATTAAGGACTCTGCAAAGGTACATATAACAAGCAAGGAGGACTTCCAGTTTTGGTCCATCGTGAGGAGTTTGAATGCCTGGCTCCCGTTCTCACAGAACGACGCTGAATGGGCTGAGGGCAGAGCCCCTTTGAGACCCTATAGGGATTTGGGCCGTGGAGCAGCCACTGTCCTGAGTAGGCAGGTAGCCACAGGAGCAGCGTGCCACCAGAGCCCACAGCTGAGGCTCATTGGACAGGAGGGTAGAAAGCGCTAGCTTTGAAGAGAACTCTGAGATGCCCATGTGTGAGTTTCTCCCCAGGAGCCGGGCCCTGCCCTCCTGGTCAAGGTGGGGCACCCCCTCCTTGACGGGGCCTGCCCCCACCCCTGCCCCCGGGAGCTACACCACTGGAACCACACAGCCCAGAGGGCAGTTCTCTGGCTTTCCTCTCCCATGATGGGAGGCGAAGACACTTGTGTGCAGGTCATGGCTGGGAGCACAGGCCTGCAGGAGGACTGAGACTTTCTTTGCTCACACAGAGTGTAAGAAGATCTCTCACAGGAAGTCCACTGACAGCAGAGAAGACAAGAACAGTAAAAGAAAGTTGCAGGCCTGGCACCTCACCCACAGCACACAGCCGTTGCCCGGGACTGGCCAGAACAATATGAGACTGCGCTCCAAAGGCCTCCACCTCAGCTTCTCTTACCAGGTCATGTTCTGCCGTCAACAGCAAAGTCACCATGCTAGAAGGTAAACATTGCACACAGAGTGCCAGACCAGCCCTTCAACCCAGACTCAGATAGGACAGACATGGGAGCTTAAAATGGCTGATTGCAGTACCACGGGCACTAATGCAGAAAGAGAATGAGAAGAAGAAAGCGAAGTGGAGCAGTGCCAGGTGGTTGCTCAGACGTCAGAGAACCTGCAGAGAGGGCAGATGTGCAACAGAACAGCCTGGCTGTACAAAGCAGGAGGAGGGTCTGTGACGGAATAAAGGAAGGTTTGGGATGCAATTGAAGGGAGCTGGGCTGTAACTGTCATGTGACTGCAATGTGATAGACGTGGAGTCTGGTGTGACGTTAGAAAGACCTTTGCTGATACAGGCCTGCAACAGAGGCAGCTCTAACGAAGTGGCATCTGTGGGCAGCAGAAGTGATGCCTGTGCAACAAGTCGAAGAATTGCACGCAGCTGCAGAGCTCCTGCACGGCAAAGGACATAGCTAGAAAGACTGGGAGAAGACCTTCACTAGCCATACAACAGACAAAGGTCTCATATCTAAAATATACTTAGAACCCCCAAAATTAAATCCCCCAACAACAAATCTTCAAAGAAACAACTGCCTGATTAATAAGTGGGCTAAAGACTTAAAGAGAGACCCCTCCAAAGAGGAAATAAGAATGGCCAATAGACACATGAAAAAATGCTCAACCTCTGTAGCCATAAAAGAAATGAAAATCAAGACAATATTGAAATTCCTCTCACCCCAGTTAGAATGGCTATAATCAAGAACTCTAATCACAACAGATGCTGGAGGAGATGTGGACAGAAGGGAACCCTACTGCATTGTTGGTGGGAATGTAAATTTGTTCAACCACTTTGGAAAGTAGTATGGAGGTTCCTCAAAAGACTTCACATAGAGCCTAGGACCCAGCAGTCCCACTTTTGGGCATTTACCCAAATGATCACAAGACCACACTAAAGCTACCAGCACAACTATGTTTATTGCAGCATTATTTACCATAGATAATATATGGAACCAACCCAGATGCCCCTCGGTAGATGAATGGATCAAGAAAATGTGGTATATATACACAATGGAATTCTATGCCTCCATCAGAAAGAATGACATTGCCCCATTTGTT
>NW_012268810.1:4510-5756 GCF_000151885.1 Dipodomys ordii
TCTGTGTGTAGCAGTAGTGACGTCTGAGTGTGACAGAAGTGACGTCTGTGTGTAGCAGTAGTGACGTCTGAGTGTGACAGAAGTGACGTCTGTGTGTAGCAGTAGTGACGTCTGTGATATGGCAGGAGGAAGGTTTTGCCTGTTTCTCAGCTTCTGTGTGCCTCGATGCTTTGTCTGCCTGTGTCTTTGGTGAACAGCACGGTGTCCGCCTGTGTTTGTGGTGGACAGCACTCTGTCTGCTTGTGTCTTTGGTAGACAGCACTGTGTCCGGCTGTGTCTTTGGTGGAAAGCACTGTGTCTGCCTGTGTCTGTGGTGGACAGCACTCTTTCTGCCTGTGTGTTGGTGGACAGTGCTGTGTCTACCTCTGTCGGTGGTGGGCAGTGCACTGGGCCCTGCAGGTCCTAGCTGCTCACAGTGATGAAGATGTCCCATGGAATCCTGGAGACACCACTGCTGCTTGTCCAAAGCTGTCCTCCAAGAATCTACTTGACAACCAGTGATTCACCCCAGGGCAGTTGCTCTTGGCCCCAGGAGGAGCATTGGGTCCTGGGCTGGAGCTGGGGGAACAGATCCAGGGACATCTGGGCTGGGCCGCTGCTACTGCAGTGACCCCAGGCCCACGCACCTTGCACCCTCACCGCAGGGACCAGAAGCTTCCTGTCACCGAGCCCTGGAGGCTTCTAGGAATGAAGGTCATGTTCACTGTCACACACCACTGTCCAGAGGGACAGACCTGAGGCCAGTCCCTGTCCTCAGATACCCTCCGTGTGGCAGCCTGGGGCCTCCAGGAAAGTCTGGGTGTCAGCTGGCAGAGCAGGGCCGGAGAGCGCCTGCCCGTGTCCCTCTCCACCTCACACTAAAAACTTCCTTGGAGTATGAGTGATGTTGTCTGTGTGCAAAGAGGAGATCAATGTTATTAAATAAATTCATGTGGCGGTCTGAGCGAGTGGTAATTCCACAGCCCTCTTCAATATGTTCATGGCTCTCGAAGAGGGTGCCAATTAGCCCCTGTAAATCTGCAGGCTGGACGCTCTTAGGGGATAATGAAGTGGAGTGTCAGATTCTAGGTCGCGGAACCAGAATTTATGAGAGCCACACACATCCCTGGAGCAGCTGCTCAGAGCCGGCCCCCTGTCCACTGTCCTGACCAGGGCCTCAGAGCCGGCCCCCTGTCCACTGTCCTGACCGGGGCCTCAGAGCCGGCCCCCTGTCCACTGTCCTGACCGGGGCCTCAGAGCCGGCCCC
>NW_012268810.1:13566-14314 GCF_000151885.1 Dipodomys ordii
TGGCCTCCATCCACAGCAGCCCCTCCATGGCCTCCATCCACAGTAGCCCCGTGGCCTCCATCCACAGCAGCCCCTCTGTGGCCTCCATCCACAGGAGCCTCCGTGGCCTCCATCCACAGCAGCCCCTCCATGGCCTCCATCCACAGCAGCCCCTCCATGGCCTCCATCCACAGCAGCCCCTCCGTGGCCTCCATCCAAGGCCCCTCCGTGGCCTCCATCCACAGGCCCCTCCGTGGCCTCCATCCACAACAGCCCCTCCGTGGCCTCCATCCACAGCAGCCCCTCCGTGGCCTCCATCCACAGCAGCCCCTCCGTGGCCTCCATCCACAGGAGCCTCCGTGGCCTCCATCCACAGCAGCCCCTCCGTGGCCTCCATCCACAGGAGCCTCCGTGGCCTCCATCCACAGGAGCCTCCGTGGCCTCCATCCACAGCAGCCCCTCCGTGGCCTTCATCCACAGCAGCCCCTCCGTGGCCTCCATCCACAGGAGCCTCCATGGCCTCCATCCACAGCAGCCCCTCTGTGGCGTCCATCCACATCAGATCCTCCGTGGCCTCCATCCACAGTAGCCCCGTGGCCTCCATCCACAGCGGCCCCTCCGTGGTCTCCATCCACAGGCCCCTCCATGGCCTCAATCCACAGCACCCCCTCCGTGGCCTCCATCCACAGCAGCCCCTCCGTGGCCTCCATCCACAGCAGCCCCTCCATGGCCTCCATCCACAGCAGCCCCTCCATGGCCTCCATCCACA
>NW_012268811.1:0-716 GCF_000151885.1 Dipodomys ordii
GGAGGGGAAGGGAAAAAACAAATTGTTTAAATAGGGATACAGGTTGACACATTGCAACAATGAGATGTACAAGACACTATGTTGAAAAACAAACTTTACAATTTGCGGGGGGGGGGCGGTGGGGAGGAATGTAGTTGTGGAGATGGGAGGGAAGGGATGGTAGAGGAAAAACAAAGGAGGAGGCAACAATGCTTGATAAGAAATGTACTCATTTCCTTGCTCATGTGATTGTAACCCCTCTGTACAGTATTTTCACAATAAAAAAACACATTAAAAAAAGAAAATATGAGGGAAGATATGCATAGTTTAAATGCAAATGCCACACCATTTTATATAATGGATTTGAGTATCCACGATTTTGGTATTTGAATTAATCTTTTACAAATGTCAATGGAAAACTGTGTATTATAAAGACCTGAATGTTCTTAGCAGCTTTATTTATAATATCCAAAATCTAGAAACAACAAAAATGACCATCAATATGTATACTATTCAGCAATAATAAAAAAGAAGTGTAAGTTGAATATCCACTATTTGAATATTTGAGGACTAGAGTGTTTAAGGATTTATTTTTTGGATTTTGAACACTTGCATTTATATAATGAAATATCTTAGGGTATGAGCCAAGTCTAAATGCAAAATTCATTATTGTTTCATGTATACCTTATAATACCTTATAAAATGAAAGCAATTTTTTTTTTGGGTCCGGTAGTGGG
>NW_012268811.1:8561-10745 GCF_000151885.1 Dipodomys ordii
AGCATGCAAGGCAAGCGCTCTACCACTGAGCCACCTTCCAAGCCCAACTTTTAAATACTTTCTAACAGTCTGTAGTCTATTAATATCATAGCATAAATTGTGGCAATAATCTGGATTCCAAAAGGAAGAACTTTATTGCTCCATGCCTTTTAGAACATTTTTTATCTGTTCTTCCTTATGTTTGCTGCAGGATTTCGGCTGAATGCCTCTTCTTGGCCTATGTTCCTTTTGAAGACATTAAATGGAGCAGAGATGGCGCCCATCAGGATTTTCCACAAGGTATGCTGTCCTTCAAGCTAAGCTGCTTAAGGTCAAATACTTGCTACTTCTCAATTACTGAGCGAGCTTCTTGTGTCTCCATTATTTTTATGGCCTAAGTACCTTCACAGAAACTAGTTTGAAAAATGTTTCAGTACCTATGAAGAAGCCATTATTCTTGTAGAAATGTATTAATAGTCCTGCCTTGCAGGACATAGCTGTCAAAAATATGATAAATGAATTACAAGATCCTTTTAGACCTTATCACTACCTTTTAGGGTTATTAAGAAATTAAAATGTATTTAATGGGGTACTATGGTGGCTCTTACCTGTAATACTGACTACTAAAAGGCTGAGATTGGGTGTGGGGTAGGGGGGGATAGTGGTATTAGTCTAGACTGGCAGAAAAGTCTATGAGATTCCTTTTCCAGGTATGGAAGCTGAATATGGTGGTTCATATCTGTGATGATCTTAGTGGTGTCAGAAAGCTTATAGTTGGTAGATCATGATTCAAGTATGTATCCAGGCAGGAAGCAAGACCTTATCCCAAAAAATAGTGGAAAATAGAGCGAGACGCCCTGAGTTTAAACTTCTAGTAATGTCAAAAGAAAAAAATTAATATGTTTATTAGTAGAACTATAAAATATAATACAAATCTATCTGGATATGATAGTTTACACCTGTAATCCTAGTATTCAATAAGCTGAAATCAGGAGAATTAGGGTTCATTAGCAGCTTCAGCAAAATTTATTAGATCCCATGTCAACCAACAAATACTGGTGATAGTGGAGTGTGCCTGTCATTCCAGCCACTGAGAGAAATGGTGAAGTCCAGGTAAGCCTAGGTAAAAAACTAGATTATATCTCAAAAATAACCAAAGCAAAAAGACTTAAAGGCATGGCTTGAATAAGTACAGTATCTACCTAGCAAGTATAGGCCCTTTATTAAAACCTCAGTGCCAGACTTCCCCAACAGTGACCCCCCCAAAAAAGAATGTAATACAAATCTAAAAGAACAATTCTCAGAGTCTTTTATAAATAAAGGAGGAAACTATTTTTTGAGTGCCTACAATATGTTTGGACTTATATATATATAATATATATATATATTCATGTAATACCCAAATTCTAACTAAGAATTATTAGAGCCATTTACTAATTAAAGAAGCATACTTTTACTGGACACCAGTGGCTCGCGCTTGTAATCCTAGCTAGTCAAGAGGCTGAGATCCGAGGATCACGGTTCAAAGCCAACCCCCAGTTGGAAAGTGTCTTAGGTTCTTATTTCCAGTTAACCACCAGAAAACTGGAAGTAGAGCTGTGGTTCAAAAGTGGTAGAGTGCTAGCATTGAGCAAAAAGAGCTCAGGGACAATGCCCAGGCCCTGAGTTCAAGTCCCATGACCAACCACAACAAAAAAAAGCATACTTTTGAGTAAGGAACTTACTCATAATTCCATGGCTAGTAAGTGGCAACAGAAATCTAAAACTTGTATTATTTGTTCTTGTTTCTCAAGAGGAACTCCGATGGGGTGACAGTTACTGTAAAGGAGACTAGCTTAGATTTTTTTCTGCTGTCTAAATCCTAAGAGCATTCTGTCTTCTAAAGTAAAATGTACTAGGCAACTTGAAAGCACTTTAATTATAAAATACCTCAGAATGCTAGGAGTGAGGGAAATCCAACAAATAAATTTTTCAGTACTTTGATGTACATACCAGAAAGTAAGAATCTTCATAGGCCAAAAAATTGGAAGGAAAAAAGTGTTAAGTGCTTGTATTAAACTTATTGTTGCACTGGGGCTGGGAAGGTGGCTCAGTGGTAGAGTGCTTGCCTAGCATGCATGAGGCCCTGGGTTCGATTCCTCAGCACCACATAAGCAAAAAGAAAAAAGCTGGAAATGGCGCTGTGGCTCAAGTGGTAGAGTGCTA
>NW_012268811.1:20740-23863 GCF_000151885.1 Dipodomys ordii
AAAAGCTGGAAGTGGTGCTGTGGCTCAAGTGGTAGAGCGCTAGCCTTGAGCTGAAGAGCTGAGGGATAGCGCCCAAGCCCAGAGTTCAGGCCCCACGACCGGATCCAAAAAAAACCAAAAGTATAGTTGAGGCTGGGTAACAATGGCTCACACTATAATCCTAGCCACTCAGGAGGCTGAGAGCTGAGGATCGTGGTTCAGAGCCAGCCCAGGCTCAGTTAAGCACCAGAAAGCTAGAAGTGGAGCTGTGGCTCAAGTAAAGTGCTAGCCTTGATCAAAAAACTCAGGGACAGCCCTCAGGACCTGAGTTCAAGCCCCAGAAACAGCACACACAAAAAATATAGTTGACAACCCTTCAAATAATGTTTAAGTGACTAGATTGTAGAGAAATAGAGTAGTAAGGCTGGAGAGGAAAGCATAGAAAGTACACAGCTTCATTTAGAGAACACTTGAAGGAGCTACTTTTCACCCTGTGAGCTCTGAGGGCTTTTGAATGCTTTTACTGAAGAGGGTTTTGTGTTCAAAACCATCCTGTTAACTAAAGGATAGAAGTCATAAGAGGCTAAAGGTAAAAGCATCAGTTTGCCAGCTGTTGCAGTATTCAGTGAGAAACAGCTGTGCTGGGGGTAGGGATTTGGTAAAGAAGCCAACATTTGAGGTCTCAAAGATTATTTTATATCTCCTATATTTTATAAACTACCCCTGAAGCACAGAAAATAATGCTAGGCTTTCAGTATAGCATTAATGAGGAACTAAAATCCATCTTTCTTCCATGTCTACATAAATCCATGTTAAATAGTACTGACTTAATAGCTTCATCTTTATATTCCCAGAACATGGCACATGGAGGTAATTCAGTAATATTTGTTGAGTGAGATATACCATACTATATTTTCTGATTCCATTTTTGTTTATCCTTACCCAAAGACATTTACTTAATTACAAAAATGAGAGATATCACCAAGTACCAATGGCTCATACCTCTAATCCTAGCTGATCAGGAGGCTGAGATCTGAGGTTCACAGTTCGAAGGTAGCTTGGACAGGAAAGTCCATGAGACTCTTATCTCCAATTAACCACCAAAATGCCAGAAGTGGAGCAGTTGGCTCAAGTGGTAGAGTGTTAGCTTTCAGCAAAAAAACTCAAGGATAGCATTCAGACCCTGACTTCAAGCCCCAGGATTTATACCAAAGAAAGATACCTCAAATCTACTCTGATTTTAATAGATCAAACACTATTTAACTAGTGTTCTATTTGTTTTTTAATTTTGAAAACGAGATGGCCAGAGTTAAAAATGGCAAAGTATACTCAACCCTTATCCAGACCCAACATTCATTACCTCTCAGTCTCTGAACACATACACATATGTACTTGGACCACCTCATGCCCTCCACTCAGCTGCTTTTTCCAATAAACCATAAGTAGGAAGACTGGTTTCATAGGTGGTCAAGATGCTTCTCTTGTGTCCTAATAAAGTGCTTGCTAGCCCTGCCAGGAGAGTTTGAGGCACAGTACTTAATAGCAAATTCTTTGATCACTGATGAAAACAGCTCCTTATCTATTTTTCCTTTTCACCTTTCATAGTTCTCTACTTTTGGCCTTAATATGCTATTTCCTCATTTCATAGTATCTCTCCCCTATCTCTGTCTCTGCCTGTCTGTCTCTGTCTGTCTCTGTCTCTCTCTCTCTCATACATACATACATACACACACGCACACGCACACACACACAATCCACCACCACTACCCACTACATACAGTCTCTTTCCTCATTCCAGCTTTGGCCTTGTGATTAATCATTTGTGGTAACTGATTTTTATTCACTCATCTCTCCAACTCTTCTCTCTATTGTGTGCTTATGATACATAAATAGAAATAGTAATATGGGGAAATTATATATGGTACTATATTATGAAAGAAAGAATTTAATTCTAATTCTGTCTACCTAATGGACAACCAAAAGAGTATCTTTTGGCTATACTATTTTCTAAATGACTTTTAGATTTCTAGGGATGATGAATAGTCAGTCAAATAAATGAGTATAAAATTCACAGGGAACTCAAAACATAGAGGTATCATTTTTCTCAGTATATGGAGAGTATGTAGACATGAAAACCTATAGAACAGGGTAAAAAAGGATCAGAGCTGAGCCAGAAGCTGAGAATTAAAGCCTGCCAGCACACACACACACACACACACACACACACACATACACATACACACACATACACACACACACACACACACACACACACAGAAGGCCTGGTGAAAATGAATTGAAAACTGAGATAATTTCAGAAGGAGGATAGAGCAACTCCTGTGCAGCCTGTGTATAATAGAAAACAGAGATGGTTTTCCTTTCAATGTGTTCTTAGTAAGAGCAACTTCACTGGACTAGTGGGGCTGAAAGACAATTTCAGCAAGCTAAGGAGATAACAGATGACATATAGAAAAACTGACAATAGGTCAGTACTTTTAGAAATCTTACCATGTGTACTTGGTAGAATGGTACCCAAAAATATCGATATCCTAATCTCTGGAACCTGTAAATAAGGCAAAGGGGATTTTGCATAAGTTAATATTGTTAAAACTTTGAAACAGGAAGATAATCATAGATTTTCCCAGCAGGCCTTATCTGAGCCAGTAATCTTTATGAACAGCAAAATCTTGTCCCATGCCTCTCTTCCAGATACCTATTGCTGCCTTTCATCTCTGCCTATTACCAGCTCCTGCCTTCACTAATTCCAGTAGCAAGTTTATGTGCCTTAAAACAACTCATATCTTTCACATTCCTGGAAATAGATGTGACTTAGGCAGTTCATAAATTTGACTATACTTGCTGTCTTATTGGGAATATATAAACCTTGTAGATTTTGCTGGCAAGCTTTCAGTGTAACATTTATCATGTGCCAACATCAATGCATACTGACTTGTAAAATCCCCTATTTAAAATAGGTATAGGTGGTTCTTAAGAAAATATTATTGGAAACCAGTAATGTAAGTTCTGTTGCTGAATTTTATTCTTAGTTTCCTAGATGATTTTTGAGGAACTATTACAGTAATAAAATGAAAGTTTTTGAGGGCTGGGAAGTTGGCTCAGTGGTAGTGTGCTTGCCTTGCATGC
>NW_012268812.1:0-3087 GCF_000151885.1 Dipodomys ordii
TTTTTCTTTTTTGCTTATGTGGTGCTGAGGAATCGAACCCAGGGCCTCATGCATGCAAGGCAAGTGCTCTACCACTGAGCCACCTTCCCAGCCCTGGAGTTCATTTTAAAGTTTCACTAATAAAGGAATTCATGCTATTTTTTGGAGGAGTTGGTTGTGGGGCTTTAACTCAGGGGCCTGCACTGTCCCTGACCCTCTCTGTGCCCAAGGCTAGTGCTCTACCACTGAGCCACATTGTCACTTCTGGTTTTTGAGTGGTTTATTGCCCAGGCTGGATTCAAACTGTGATCCTCAGATCTCAGCCTCCTGAGTAGCTAGGATTACAGGTGTTAACCACCAGTGTGCCTGGCCAAACTTGTGCTTTTTATATTGTAAATTTTCTCCAGAAATACTGTGCAAGGTGATTGTAAACATCACCACTTCCTTACCTGATTTCAGGTGTAATAATTTCTGCTGCAAGGCTGTCTGAAGATTCCTGACTTCCCAGGGGTATTAACCCTATAAATAGAGACATGAATACAAGGTTAATGAAAACCCATCTTTCAGTCACATGATTCAATTTCTGTAGAAATCCCTACCTTGAGCTACTTTAATAGCTAAAAGCACCAGTTTTTGTTTGTTTTTAAATGTACCAAGAAACCTATGCCTCATATGTATGCTAGGAAAAATAAGTAATTTTTCTCAAATAAAAAAACCATGCCACAGTAGTCTTAGAAAGTTATTTAACATTATAACCATTTCTTTTCAGTTGAAGATGAAATAATTATTCATTTTTCTTTCTTTTTTTTTTGGTCCGGTTTTAGGGCCTGAAACTCTGGGCCTGGGCGCTGTCCCTCAGCCCTTCATCTCAAGGTTAGCACTCTACCACTTGAGCCACAGTACCACTTCCAGCTTTTTTTTTTCTTCTGCTTATGTGGTGTTGAGGAATCGAATTCAGGGCCTCATGCATGCAAGGCAAGCACTTTACCACTGAGCCACCTTCCCAGCCCTCTTTTTTCTTTTGAAATATTGTATTGGGGTTTGAACTTAGGGCCTTGCCCTTGTTTGGCAGGCCATCACTTATAGGATCTCATATTTATAGCTTGCTGGCCTGGACTATGATTCTTTTAGTTCACTTGCTGTGTAGCTGAGGTATGTACCACCATGACTAGCTTTTTATTGGTTGAGATGGACCTCAAACTGTATTCCTTCGATTCTGATTCTCCTAAGGATGACAGGTATGACCACTGCTCTCAGCTCATTTTAACCATTTTTATGAGTACAGCTGTATAGCATTTTTTTTTTCCCAACTCAAGCTTTATCTACATTATCTTAATTTGTCACAGTGACATTGGATGCCTTGAAAGGGTACACATTTTAAAGTATTTTCGAAATTTAAACAAGAAGAGGGAAAAAACAAGTCAGAGAGAAATGCAACATAGCCACAGTCTTAGAAACTTCTTCTTGGTAACTGTCTGGAGACAGGTGTGTAGCATTCTTAATGCTGTGACATTCATAAGGCTATGTTGGTAAGAATTACCACTATTTTCAACACCCATATCAGAAATTCACTATCATTAGTCAATAACTATCTATACATAACTGTAACTATATAACTATATATATATGTTACTTCTCCAAAGTAATCTTTCTACTTTGTCTCAATGATTTGTTCATTCTAGACATCTCATGTAGGTGGAATCATACAATATTTGCCTTTTTTTTTTTCGGTCGGTCGTGGGGCTTGAACTCTGGGCTTGGGCGCTGTCCCTCAGCTCTTCAGCTCAAGGCAAGCACTCTACCGCTTGAGCCATAGCACCACTTCTGGTTTTTGAGTTGTTTTTATTGGAGATAAGAGTCTCATGGACTTTCCTGCTTGGGCTGGCTTTGAACCGCAATTCTCAGATCTCAGCCTCCTGAGTAGCTAGGATTACAGGCGTGAGCCACCGGTGCCCGGCAATATTTGCCTTTTTGTGTCTGGCTTACTTAATGTTTTAAAGACTGATCCATATTCTGGGTGCTGGTAGCTCACACACCAGTAATCCTAGCCTCTCTAGAGGCTGAGATCTAGGGATCATGGGTGGAAGCCAGCCTGGGCACTAAAAGCTGGTAGTGGAGGTATAGCTGAAGAGCCAGAATGCTAGTCTTGAACACAAAAGCTCAAGGACAGTGCCCAGGCTCTGTGTTTAAGCCCAGGGCCGGCATAAAATACAAACAACCAAAAAAAGTTTCATCCATGTTACAGAATATATTGGAATTCCCTTCTCTTTATGGTGGAACAACATTCTATTGCATGTATATGTCATATTTTGTTTATTCATCCGAATCTTGGGTTGTTTCCATGTTTTGGTAATTGTGAAGAATGCTGCTATTAACATCTGTACATAATACTGGTTTGAGCCATAACTATCAATTCTTTTGAGTATAACAGAATTAGAAGTGGAAACACTAAATCACATCATAATTTTATTTTTAACTTCTTAAAGACACACCAAACTATTTCCAAAGCACTGCCTCTTCCCCTGGTATTGAACCTACGGACTCCTACAATTCCAAGATTATATCAGTGAGTTACTCTAAGCCCCCATGTATTTTATTTTATATTTCATTTCAAATAGGGTCTCCTTATGCAGCTCAGGCTAGCCTCAAAATCATGATCTTTTTTGCCTTAGCCTCTCAAGTACTGAAATTACAGACCATGTCTGGTCCTTGCATTTTATTCCTGTTTGATACTATTGTAATTTCACCTTTAGAAGGTTCACTAGTAATGCTGACAGGTAGCTCTCTGGTAGAATGCTTGTGTAGCATGCACAAGGCCCTGTGTTTGAACCTCAACAAAAAAAGAAAAAAAAAAAGGGAGGGGGGAAGGATAAGGAAGTTTCAATAGATACCTTCCTGAGACCACTTTGAACTGTAATCCTCAAATCTCAGCCTTCTGAGTAGATAGGATTATAGGTATAAGCCACTATCATCAGCCTAAAATTTGATATACAGCCTTTAAAAAGTCTTGAGAGGGGCTGGGAAGGTGGCTCAGTGGTAGAGTGCTTGCCTTGCATGCATGAGGCCCTGGGTTCGATTCCTTAGCACCACATAAGCAAAAAGAAAAAA
>NW_012268812.1:5832-7052 GCF_000151885.1 Dipodomys ordii
AAAAAAAAAAAAAAAAACCCCTCCACCTATAAGCAAATAAATTTATATGATCCAATAGCTTAATATACAAGAAAGAACTAGTAATAATGGTATGTCTATGCGGGGCATAGGGTGGCAAATGCCTGTAATTCTAGTTAGTCAGGAGGCTAAGATCTGAGGATTGGGGTTCAAAGCTATTCCAAGCAGGAAAGTCTGTGAGACTCTGATTTCCAATTAATCATCAAAAAAGCCATAGTGAAATTGACAGACCTTTAGCTAAGGTGATAAAAACAAGGAGAGAAGAGATTCAAATCAACAAAATTAGAGATGACAAAGGAAACATCACAGCACATCCAAGAAATGCAAAAGACTATGAGGTATTACATTCAAAACCTATACTAAAATAAGATGGAAAATATAGTAGAAATGGATAAATTCCAAGACATACATGCTGCCTTAGCTGAACCAAGAAGATATAAACTATTAAACAGAACAATAACAAGCAATGAGATTAAGAAAGTAATAGTCTTTCCACAAGGAAAACTCCAGGTCCTAATGGATTCACGGCTGAATTCCATGTGACCTAAAGGACAAACTAACACTAGTACTTTTCAAACTTTTCCTTGAAGAGGAAACAGAAGGGTCACCACCAAACACATTTAATAAAGCTAACATTATACTTATTTCCAAATCAGATAGGGGCCCAACAAAAAAAGAGAACTATAGACCAATTTCTCTGGTGAACATGAACATAGACACAAAGATGTTTTTTTTCTTTGCTGGTCCTTGGGCTTGAACTCTAGGCCTGGGTTTTGTCCCTGAGCATCTTGTTGTTCAAGGCTAGCACTCTACCACTTGAGGCACAGTGCCACTTGAGCGCTGTGCCTCAAATGGTAGAGTGCTACTTTATTGGAGTGCTAGTTTCTTGGAGACAAGAGTCTCATGAACTTTCCTGTACAGGCTGGCTTCAAACTGTGATCCTCAGATCTTAGGCTTCTGAGTAGCTAGGATTATAAGTGTGAGCCACTGGTACCTGGCTGACACAAAGTTTCTTTTTTTTTGGGGGGGTCCAGTCATGGGGCCTGAACTCTGGGCCTGGACGCTGTCCCTCAGCTCTTCAGTTCAAGGCTAGCACTCTTCCATTAGAGCCACAGCGCCACTTCCAGCTTTTTTCTTTTTGCTTATGTGGTGCTGAGGAATCGAACCCAGGGCCTCATGCATGCAAGGCAAGCGCTCTACCA
>NW_012268812.1:13934-14625 GCF_000151885.1 Dipodomys ordii
AATCTAAGTTATAGGAATAAAAGATCATAAAAATGATCCAGGAAGCTTCAAAGGGCTTACAGAGAATTTTGAGAAAGAAAAATATCATAGAAGTATATATACTAAATTATATCAAAAGGCTGGAGGTGTGACTCAAATGATGATACCAATCCAGCAAGCAAGTAAGCAAGCATGAGGCTGAAGCCTGGTATAGGCAAAAAATAGATAAATAAACATCAACAGACTATTATGCAGCTTCAAAGTATAAATTTCTTTTTTTATTTTCTTTTTTTGTGCTAGTTGTGGGTCTTGAATCAAGGCCTGGCCACTGTTCCTTAGCTATTTTGCTACAGGCTAGTGCTCTACCACTTGAGCCGCAGCTGTACTTCCAGCTTCTCTGTTGGTTAATTGTAGATAAGAGTCTCTTGGATTTACCTGCCTAGGCTGGCTTTGAACCCAATCCACAAATCTCAGCTTCCTGAGTAGTAGTGATTACAGGCATGGAACTACCATCTCCCAAGAGCAAATTTCTTTTTAATTCTATATCTTATATCCTTGATAATATATGAAAAATATTCACCCTTCCCCTCTTTATTTTTTGGTCCATCATGGGGCTTGAACTCTGGGCTTGGGCGCTGTCCCTGTGTTCTTCAGCTCAAGGTGAGCACTCTACTGATTGAGCCACAATGCCACTTTCGGTTTTCTAGTGGTT
>NW_012268813.1:0-1704 GCF_000151885.1 Dipodomys ordii
AACATACTGTACAGAGGGGTTACAATTACATGGGCAGGATAATGCATACATTTCTTACCAAGCATTGCAGCCTCCTCCTTTGTTTACCCTCCCTTCCCAGCTTCCCCCCCCCCCCCCCCACCCAATCCTTCCCCCCCCCACACATTGTAAAGCTCAGATCTCAGCCTCTTGAGTAGCTAGGATTATAGCATGAGCCACCAGCACCAGAATATATTTTTTGAATTTTGAATCACATGAGTGATTATATGAAAAAAATATAGATATGTGTTTTATATATTGTTTATATTATGCATTTTATATGTGTATATTATATGTAAAAATATACATATTTATAAGCTAGGTGTCAGTGATTTGTATCTGTAATCCTAGCTATTCAGGAAGCTGAGATTTGAAAGACTGTGGTTCAAAGCCAGCTCAGGCAAGAAAGTCCTGAGTTTCAACTCTGGTACTAGCAAAAAATAAATATTATATAATATATGTAAACTGTTTTTGGTTTGGAGATTTTTTTAACCAACATGAGGGCTTGAACTCAAATCAAGACTGCACTATCACAATGAGTACGTGTTTTGTTTTGTTTTTAACAGAGTTATCCCTTCCTTTGCTTTCCCTCAGTTTTCCCTTCCCATCCCTGCTCACAAGTTGTATAGTTCATTTTCATTTAAATAGTTCAGCATTTTCTTTTTTTTGCCAGTTGTGGGGGCTGAACTCTGGGCCTGGGTGCTGTCCCTCAGCTCTTCAGCTCAAGGCTAATGCCCTACCACTTGAGCCACAGCACCACTTCTGGCTTTTTTCTGCTTATGTAGTGCTGAGGAATTGAACCCAGGGCCTCATGCATGCAAGGCAAGCGCTCTACCACTGAGCCACCTTCCCAGCCCCTGGTTCAGCATTTTCATATGCTGAGTATCATGACTGCATTAGGTCACCCTTTCTTCCTCCCTTTCTGTACCTTCCTTTGCCTCCTCTGAAAGAAGCACACACACACACACACACACACACACACAAAGCAAAAATAAATGCCACCACCACCAACAATAATTACAAAAACTCATTTTCATTTTCTGGAATTCACTTCAGAGAAGTTGCACCTTTGGATTCCTCCCCTAAAGATATGCTCCTTTAGGAAATCATTTTATTTATTTTTTTTGGGGGGGGTCCAGTCGTGGGGCCTGAACTCTGGGCCTGGGCGCTGTCCCTCAGCTCTTCAGCTCAAGGCTAGCACGCTACCACTTGAGTCACAGTGCCACTTCTGGCTTTTCTTTTTGCTTATGTGGTGCTGAGGAATCGAACCCAGGGCCTTGAGCATGCAAGGCAAGCGCTCTACCACTGAGCCACCTTCCCAGCCCCGAAATCATTTTATTTATAAAGAGTTATATGGCTAGGCGTGGGAGACTCAGGCCTGTAATCCCAGCTACTCAGGAGGCTGACATCTAAGAATCATAGTTTGAAGCCAGTTTGGGCAGGAAAGTCCTTGAGATTCTTTTCTCCAATTAACCACCAAAAAGCTAGAAGTGGAACTGGTAGAGAACTAGCCTTGAGCACAAAAGCTCAGGACAACAAACCTTTGGGTCAAGCCCCAGGATGAGAGAAAGAAGAGATGGGAAGAAGGGGGGGGGGGGGAGAGAAACACTATGACTGCAGCCTTTAACTGGAGATAAGAGTCTCACAGATTTGTCTACAGTAGCTTCAAAATGAGATCTGAGTAGC
>NW_012268813.1:8813-12310 GCF_000151885.1 Dipodomys ordii
TGCAGCCGGGAGGAGGGGGCGGGGCCGGGGCGCGGAGGCCCCGCCCCCTCCCCCTCCTCTCCTCTCGGCCCCAGAGATGCGGGGTCTGCCGAGAGGGCGGGGGTTGATGCGGGCCCGGGGGAGGGGTCGTGCAGCCCCTCCGGGCAGTCGAGGCCGAGGAAGGGGGGGGCCCCATAGAGGAAGAGGTAGGCCTCGGAGCCTACTGTCTCTTCCCAGGGCCCAGGCGTCCTGGGCCCCCCAGCTCCCCGCCGGGCTGACCAGCCCACCGGTTCCTTGTCTCCCCTCTCAGGGGGAGGCCCCCGCTGAGATGGGGGCGCTGCTGCTGGAGAAGGAGCCCCGAGGAGCCACCGAGAGAGGTGAGTGCGGCCGAAACGGGCCCAGCTGGACCTTCTTCCTCCCTTTCGTATAGGATTCCCGGATCGCTTAGCCTGAACTTTTTCTCTTCCTTTACAGTTCATGGCTCTTTGGGGGACACCCCTCACGGCGAGGAGACCCTACCCAAGGCCAATCCAGACTCCTTGGAGCCTGTTGGCCCCTCATCTCCGGCCTCGGTCACTGTTACCGTCGGCGACGAAGGGGCTGACACCCCTGTAGGAGCGACGCCGCTCATTGGGGACGAGCCCGAGAATCTGGAGGGAGATGGGGGCCGAATCCTGTTGGGTGAGAGGTCGGGGAGGGGTGGGGTGGGGTGGGGGGCCGGTGGAGGGTCTTCTCCCTCTGCCTTCTTATCTGTCTGTCTGTCTGATCTTCTCGTCTGTCTGCTTGTCCTCTTTTCTAGGCCATGCCACAAAGTCGTTCCCCTCTTCTCCCAGCAAGGGGGGTGCTTGTCCCAGCCGGGCCAAAATGTCAATGACAGGAGCAGGAAAATCGCCTCCTTCGGTCCAGAGTTTAGCTATGAGGCTGCTGAGTATGCCGGGGTCCCAGGGAACTTCAGCTACAGGGCCTGAACCTCCACCTCCTCCACCACCCCCTCCACCAGCTACCACCACCCCGGAGGGTCAGCCCAAGGTTCACCGAGCCAGGAAAACCATGTCCAAACCAGGAAATGGGCAGGTGAGGGAATGAGCACTGTGGAGGGGGAGGTAATGAAGTAATTAATTCATGTGGAGTGGGAAACCTCTGTTAGGTGCTTTTGTTTTGTTTTGTTTTTTTTCAATTTAGCCTCAGGCTCTTAGAAGGCAATCACATTTTCCCTGGGACTGCTACTTGTTAAATATTATGGTGGGCTTAATATGTAAACCACCGATCTCTATTTTCCTGGAGTTTTGTTCTTGGGAGAGGGGTGGTTAAAAAAAAAATGGAGGAAACTGACAGCTGTTGGAGAGTTAATCCCATAGTTAATGTAATTACTCCTTTGGTCTGGACTGTGGAGCTCCCAATCCTTCTTCTTTTGTACCTCAAGGCAAATCCTAAAGGAGCTTTTTCCACTCTTCTTAAAAATTACTCCCACACCATTTGTAACTTTTTACTGGGAATTTTTTAGGGGCTGGGGAGGGAATTCTTCCTGGGAAGGAGATAGGCTACTGTAACGACTGGGGGAGTCACAAAGGCTTCCAAATATGAGTCTTAGGGTCACTTTGTTCTGGGTGTGGCTTAAATAGCCTTCCAGGGTCAAGATCTTTTTTTCTTTCTTTGTGGTTGATTATGTAAAAAACATAAAACTGGGCTGGGAATGTGGCTTAGTGGCAGAGCGCTTGCCTTACATGCATGAGGCCCTGGGTTCCATTCCTCAGCACCACATAAACAAAAAGCCAGAAGCTGTGTTGTGGCTCAAGTGGTAGAGCGCTAACCTTGAGCACAGAGAAGCTCAGGGACAGTGCCCAGGCCCTGAGTTCAAGCCTCAGGACCAGCAAAAAATAAATAAATAAAAGTTACCACCTAAATTATTTTTTGGTGTATAACTCAGTATTATTAAATACATTGATGGTTGGAAATGTGGCTTAGTGGTAGAGTGCTTGCCTAGCCCTCAAGAAGCCCTGGGTTTGATTCCTCAGTATCACATATACAGAAAAAGCCGGAAGGGGCGCTGTGGCTCAAATGATAGAGCACTAGCCTTGAGGAAAAGAAGCTGAGGGACAGTGCCCAGGCCCTGATTTTAAGCCCCAGGACTGGCAAAAAAAAAAAAACAAGATAATGTTGTGCAACCATCAGTCCTTTTTTTTTTTTTGTCCGTCATATGCTTGAACTCTGGGCCTGGGCACCAGTCCTAAGCACTTCAGCTCAAGGCTAGCACTCTACCACTTGAGCCACAGCGCCACTTCCAGTTTTCTGGCGGTTAATTAGAGATAAGAGTCTCATAGACTTTCCTGCCTGGTCTGGCTTTGAACCACAATCCTCAGATCTCAGCCTCCTGAGTAGCTAGGATTATAGGCAAGAGCCACCGGCATCCGGCACTTTAAAAAAAAAACTTGTAATACTTAAATTCTATAACCAATAAGTAATTACTCCTCATTTTCTCCTCTCCCCCAGCTTTGGAAACCACTATTCTTTCTGTCTCTTGGAGTGTGGTTACTTTACCTCATCTAACTATAATTATACAGTATTTTCTTTTTTGTAACTGCTCTATTTCACATCGTGATTCAAGTTTCCTTCATGTTGTAGCATTGTACCAGAATTTCCTTCCTTTTTAAGGTTGAATTCCAAGGATGAATTTCTGTATTCTTTTTTTTTTTTGGAGGGGGTGGGGGGTTCGGTCGTGGGGCCTGAACTCTGGGTCTGGGCACTGTCCCTCAGCTCTTCAGCTCAAGGCTAGTGCTCTACCACTTGAGCCACAGCGCCACTTCCGGCTTTTTCTTTTTGCTTATGTGGTGCCGAGGAATCGAACCCAGGGCCTCAGGCATGCAAGGCAAGCACTGTACCACTGAACCACTTTCCCAGCCCAAATTTCTGTATTCTTAGAGTACAAAAATCCATGTTTGCTTTGCTCTATTTGCATATGACTGTCATATCTTCTGTGTACTTTAAAGCTTCCCTAAATAACAGTAGTACATTGCAGGTGCTATATAAATATTTTTATGCTGTATTATTTAGGGAAACATCAGTATGTGATCAATACAGACACAATTTTCTTTTTTTGTGCCAATATGGGGCTTGAACTCAAATACTGGGCGTTGGAATTTTTGTTCCACTTGGAACACTTGGAATTTTTGTTCAAGGCTGACACTCTACTACTTGAGCCACACCTCTACTTCTGGCTTTTTGCTAGCTAATTGGAGATGAGTCTCTCAGATTTATCTCCCTGGGCTGGCTACTTACCAAGATCCTCAGATCTCAGCTTCCTGAGGAGCTAGGATTACAAGTGTAAACCACTGGAGCCTAACATGATTTCCTTTAATTTTTTTTTTTGTCGGCCATGGGGCTTGAACTCTGGGCCTGGGCGCTGTCCCTCAGCTCTTCAGCTCTAGGCGAGCGCTCTACCACTTGAGCTACAGCGCCACTTCCAGTTTTCTGGTGGTTTATTGGAGATAGGAGTCTCATGGTCTCTCCTGCCCGGGTTG
>NW_012268814.1:0-1476 GCF_000151885.1 Dipodomys ordii
TATTTTTTTGTGGGGCTATTACGAATGGAGTTGCTTTCCTGATTTCAGCTGCACTCTTCTCATTGTTGGCATACAGAAAAGGCATTGATTTTTTTTGGGGGGGTCCAGTTGTGGGGCCTGAACTCTAGGCACGGGCACTGTCCCTCAGCTTTTCAGCTCAAGGCTACCACTCTACCACTTGAGCCACAGTGCCACTTCTGGCTTTTTTTCTTTTTGCTTATGTGGTGCTAGGGAATAGAACCCAGGGCCTCATGCATGCAAGGCAAGCGCTCTACCACTGAGCCACCTTCCCAGCCCCAAAGCATTGATTTTTGAGGGTTAATTTTTTTGGGGGGGGGTCTGGTTGTAGGCCTGAACTCTGGGCCTGGGCGCTGTCCCTCAGCTCTTCAGCTCAAGGCTAGCGCTCTACCACTTGAGCCACAGCTCCACTTCTGGCTTTTTTTCTTTTTGCTTATGTGGTGCTGAGGAATCGAACCCAGGGCCTCATGCATGCAAGGCAAGCGCTCTACCACTGAGCCACCTTCCCAGCCCCAAAGCATTGATTTTTGAGGGTTAATTTTTTTGGGGGGGGGTCTGGTTGTAGGCCTGAACTCTGGGCCTGGGCGCTGTCCCTCAGCTCTTCAGCTCAAGGCTAACACTCACTTCCGGCTTTTTTTTTTCTGCTTATGTGGTGCTGAGGAATCAAATCCAGGGCCTCATGCATGCAAGGCAAGCGCTCTACCACTGAGCCACCTTCCCAGCCCCAAAGCATTGATTTTTGAGGGTTAATTTTTTTGGGGGGGGGTCTGGTTGTAGGCCTGAACTCTGGGCCTGGGCGCTGTCCCTCAGCTCTTCAGCTCAAGGCTAGCACTCTACCACTTGAGCCACAGCTCCACTTCTGGCTTTTTTTCTTTTTGCTTATGTGGTGCTGAGGAATCGAACCCAGGGCCTCATGCATGCAAGGCAGCGCTCTACCACTGAGCCACCTTCCCAGCCCCAAAGCATTGATTTTTGAGGGTTAATTTTTTTGGGGGGGTGGATCCTGGTTGTAGGCCTGAACTCTGGGCCTGGGTGCTGTCCCTCAGCTCTTCAGCTCAAGGCTAGCGCTCTACCACTTGAGCCACAGCTCCACTTCTGGCTTTTTTTCTTTTTGCTTATGTGGTGCTGAGGAATCGAACCCAGGGCTCAGGTATGCAAGGCAAGCGCTCTACCACTGAGCCACCTTCCCAGCCTTTGAGGGTTAATTTTATACCCTGCTACTCTGCCAAAGTTTTGAATCAGCTTGAGTAATTTGGGAATGGAGTCCATGGGATTCTTTAAATACAAGATCACGTCATCTGCAAAGAGGGAGAGTTTTACTTCATCTTTCCCTATTTGTATCCCTTTTATGTTTGCATCTTGTCTTATTGCTGTAGCTAGGCATTCTAATACGAAATTGAAGAGAAGTGGAGAGAGTGGACATCCTTGTCTCATTCCTGAGTTAAGAGGAAATGGCTT
>NW_012268814.1:3296-4947 GCF_000151885.1 Dipodomys ordii
CCGGAAGTGGCGCTGTAGCTCAAGTGGTAGAGCGCTCTCCTTGAGCTGAAGAGCTGAGGGACAGCGCCCAGGCCAGAGTTCAAGCCCCACGGCCGACCAAAAAAAAAAAAAAAAAAGGTAGGAGGCAGGGTATCATGCAGCCTCCTCCAGTGTAACTGAGCCACTCCATATTCAAAGAACCTGACAATTATCCCCTTGATCAGCAAGCTCTCCCTCCTTGAGAAGCATCCATGTTCAAGCCCAACTCGCAGAGTTGCAAGCACGCTTCCAGGAAGGCAACTTCAAATGTACTCAAGTATCACAAAAATAAAATCTAATGTTTAACTCTATGTTTTGGGTTTAATGTGTTATAACAATTTTTTAAAGTCAAATTCAACTACTTTAAAAACACAGCTCAAGATAGGTCACAAATATCTATACTGCTCCCTCAAAACTGAAATGGAGACTGTTCTCTCAGAGAAGAGCAGACATGCTCTGTGAGATATGCTTTCTGGGAACTCAGAGAACTGCCCCCAGGAAGAGAGGGGGTATTGGCTTAGAGTCAACAGCTGAGTCACAGTAATGAATGAACTCAAGGCACTGTCATCAGTGATCTTACTAGCAGCTTAAGAACTGGTTCTGTGATTGTTTCTAACATATTTATAAGGTACCATGTGATTTTTTTGTTGCTGTGTATGTTCCTCCCCCATGGTATAACCCCTGTTTTCACTGTATTTGATGTCAGTCTAATTTGGGGAGGGGAAAGGAAAAAACAAATGTTTAAATAAGGATACAGGTTGACCCATTGTAATAATGAGATGTACAAGACACTATGTTGAAAAAAATTAACTTTACAATTTAGTGGGGGAGTGAGGAGGGGGGAGTGTAGTTGTGGAGGTGGGAGGGAAGGGATGGTAGGGGAAAAACAATGGAGGCAACAATGCTTGATAGGAAATGTACTCATTACCTTGCTCATGTAACCGTAACTCCTCTGTACAGTATTTTTACAATAAAAAACATTAAAAAAAAAAAAGAATTGTTTTTGTGGGCTTGGAGGCTCAGCTCAGCAGGAGAGTGGCTGGTTAGCAAGTGCAAGGCCCTGAGTTCAAACCACTCCCCCTGAATTTTTTTGTTCTTTTTGCTAATCAGCAATCTTTATCATATCGGACACTCACAGTGACCCCCAAATAACACTCATCCTGTGGTGTACACTGCGGAAGGTTGGCAGTGGGAAAGAAAGGCTGAGTGTGCTGAAGTTGTGCCCCGTTTTATCCCCCAATAAATTTCCCAGTCTCTTTAAGAGAATAGTCATATTTGAGGGGAATTCCAAAACATCCTTGGAGGTCTCCTGTTTATCCTCAGGGAGAAGGTCACCGATTCTGTGCTCAGGACGACTGGGTTGGATATGAAATCTTGTAGTGAAGGCTCTGCAGGCCATTTGATGCAGCCAGGTACTCCCCAGAAGAAAACCTTATTCAGATGTTCAGAAGGTTTTCGGTTCATGTTAGAACCTTCTGGTTAAGAGAAGCAGCTCCAGGCTGAGAAGGTGGCTCAGTGGTAGAGCGCTTGCCTTGCATGCCTGAGGCCCTGGGTTCGATTCCCAGCACCACATAAGCAAAAAGAAAAAAGCCGGAAGTGGCGCTGTGGCTCAAGTGGTAGAGCGCTAGCCTTG
>NW_012268814.1:17432-21599 GCF_000151885.1 Dipodomys ordii
AGCCGGAAGTGGCGCTGTGGCTCAAGTGGTAGAGCGCTAGCCTTGAGCTGAAGAGCTGAGGGACAGCGCCCAGGCCCAGAGTTCCGGCCCCACGACCAGACCCCAAAAAAAAAAAAAAAAAGAAGAAGCTTTCTTCATTCCCTTGTCTCTCCCAGTACACAATAAGCAGGAGGGATCACAAGACTGAGCTTTCAGGACAGTATCTGCACCAGGAGAGCTCAGGATACATGGAGCCCCCAAGCTTCTGAATGCTGGGAATGAGCAGTGATCAGAGGGAGTGTGGCTAATACCAAATGGCAAGTTCTTGCTGGGGTTAAGCAGGTACAAAGCAACAGCCTGAATACGTCATACCATTTATGAAGAGAACTTACTCTTCATTTGTCTACAGTCCGTTATCACAAAGGAAGCTGTGAAGGACTATGTTTATCTGTCTACTCTTCAAACTATGGGTTCACTCATTCTGGGAGAATAAGAAGCATCTGTCTTTGCTTTTGCTTGATCAAGAGAAGGGGTATCAAGTTGATATATGCTAGAAAACTATGCCTAAAAAGTAAATATAAAACTAGATACAAGTATCAAAACAATAACCATTTTTAGAAATCAACCAAAGGTAAACAACAAGTTAACAAGTATTATTCACAAAAACTGGCAAATATTTCAGGCAAGACCAGTACAAGTATTTGGTCCTCCTGCCTGAAACTATTTTTTTTCTTTTTTAAACTGGCATTGTATACAGTGAAATTATAATATTACACTTGCATTTGTAACCCAGATAGATAATATATATATGATGTTAATAGCCAAAAGATGAGGTAATAAATGAAGCTATACTAAGACAAAGTTGCTCTATTTCACCAAAAACGCCCCAAAACTTTTAAGTAAACGATGATGAAATTTACATTGCAGTCTTCAGAGTAATCACTAAGAAAATAACTTAAAATCAGTAATAATCAACTCTCTGATGCCTAAAAGAAAAAAGCAAATTTTTTATTATGCCAAATGCAAAAGAAAGCTAAAATGGCTATATTATCAAAGTAGATTTCAGAGCAATGTCAAGTGTAAAGAAGGTCATTTTATAATGACAGAGTTAAATCTCTCAAGAAAGATAATCTTAAACATTTATAGACCTAGTAACAGTTTTAAAATATTCAAAGCAAAAACTGATAGTCAAAAGAATTTAATATCCCTCACTCAATAGATGATAGAATAAGTAGATAAAAATAAAGACACGAAGATGTAAACATCACTCTCAAACAATGAAATCTACATTTACAAAACATTTCTCCAGCAACAGCAGAATAGCATTCTTTCAAATTGCACCTTAATCATAAGCAAGATAGACCACATTCTGAGTCCTAAACTGAGTCTTGTATTTGGAAAGATTCTCTGAATATAATGAGATTAAATTAGAAATCACTGTGAAAAATCTTGTTATCTAAAAACTAACATTCTTCTAAATTACCCAGGAGTTATAGAAAAGGGGGAAGAGAGAAAGAAATAAAGAGACAGAGACAATATGAAAAAGAAAGAAAAGAAAAAAGAGAAATAAAATTAATCAGCTTCTTGGGAGGATGAAGTAAGATAGGTTGGGCCCAGAAGTTTGAGGCCTTCCAGGGCAGCATTGATAAAACTTTTTTTTTTAAAGGAGGGGTAGGGTGGGGTGTGTGCTGGTGGCTCACACCTGTAATTCTAGTTACTCAGGAGGCTGAGATATGAGGATCATGGTTCAAATCCAGCCCAGGCAGAAAAGTCTATGAGACTCTTATCTCTAATTAACCACCAGAAAACCAGAAGTGGTGATATGGCTCAAGTGGTAGATCACTAGCCTAGAGTTCAAGCCCCACAACCAACAAAAAAAGGGGGAAAATGGGAATTATTAAAATATTGAAATTTGGCTGGGAAGGTGGCTCAGTGGTAGAGTGCTTGCCTTGCATGCCTGAGGCCCTGGGTTCGATTCCCCAGCACCACACAAGCAAAAAGAAAAAAGCCGGAAGTGGTGCTATGGCTCAAGTGGTAGAGCGCTAGCCTTGAGCTGAAGAGCTGAGGGACAGCGTTCAGGACCAGAGTTCAGGCCCCACGACTGGACCCAAAAAATAAATGAAATAAAATAAAATACAATATTGAAATTTATGGAATGTCAATAAAGCTTTACTTAGGAGAATTTATAGCAATAAATGCCTATGGTAAAAAAAAAAAAAAAGAAGAAAAAAATCTTCAAAGGAAATAATAAAGAGCATAGCAGAAATCAATGAAATAGAAAACAAAACAGAGAACATGAAAAGTTAAAGCTGATTACTAGAGAATTTGGGTTTAAATATTTGATAAACCTCCAGACACATTCATCTGTAGCAAAGAGAATACATAAAAATGCCAACACTACGGATCCTACAGATATTATGAAAAACTTATCCCAGTACATTCAACAACTTAGATGAAATGGACTGATTCCCTACAGACACAACCTAACGTCACTCATGAAAAAGACTACCAAAGATCCCTGTATCTATTAAAGAAACTAAATATATAGTTTAAAAAACTCTTTCAAAGAGAACTCCAGGCTAGTAGCTTCTATAGGAAATTCTATCAAACATTTAAGGAAGAAATTGTGCTGATTCTACATAAACTTCCAGAAAATAGAAAGGAAATTCCCAACAAATCATTCTAAGAGGTCAGCATTACCTTGATAGCAAATACTGATAAAGGTATTACAAAGAAACAAGCTGCAGGCCATTATTCCCCATGGAGGCACAAATTCAAAACAAAATTTTCACAGGATCTTTATAAAGTACATCAGAAACAAATCACAGGCATTGATTTAACATGAAAAAAATGAGGTAATGTAATTTATCACATTAACAAACTAAAAAAGAAAAAACCATAACATCAATTAAATAGAAGCATAAAAACATTTCGACAAAATACAAGATCCATTCCTGATTTTTAAAAACTTCTGCAAAGCAGAAATACAAGTGAACTTTCTCTACTGACCAACAACAACATCAAATGGAGTTAACATTGTTCCTGGAGGTCAAAGACTGAATATTTTCCCTGTAAGAGAGAGAGTCTGAAAATTAGACTATTTTGAATGAAACAAAACTGGGTTTACTTCTGTATTATCTCTAGCTAATTTTGAGGTCTAATGGAATGGAATAGGTTTAACGGAGACCATATAATCCACAAGTTATCAAATATCTCTTAGATCCTTGAGTAAGGTAAGGATATTGGTTCTCATTATTTCTACTGAACACTGTACTAGATTTTCTAATCAAAAGATCCTAAAATGAAATGGAAGACTTATACCATGTAGAAAATGTGATGAAATAATCATTAAAAATACCAACTAAGGCTGGGATGTAGCTCAGTGGCAAAGCGCTTGCGTAGCAAGTGCAATGTCCTGGGTTCAATCCCCATTACCAAAAAAGAAAAGACAAAAAAAAATACAGTAAAAACACAACAAGTATTTACAAATTAAATTATACAAGGTCATATAATTCAAGATCAATGCACAAAACCAACTGTATTTCTATATACTAACAAGTTAATTCAAAAATGAAAGAAAGCAATCTTACTTATAGCATCAAAAAGAATAAAATACTTAGGAATAAATTTAAGCAATGAGGTATAAAACATGTACATTAAAAAATTACGAAACACCACTGGGAGAAAGCTTTTTGATGAGAAGGGTTTTTGACAGATTTATGTATTGCTAAATTCTCATTACTTAAGACAAACTCCAACAAATACAGAGCACTCAATAAATCACAATGCAGTTTCTACGAAAGCAGTTGTTCTTAGGCTGGGCCCATAAAATTCCTCCAAGGGTCCAGATCCCAATATGTACAAAAAGCCATTTTTCTATTGAGTTAAATTTTAAAAATGTATTTTGTACATATGAGACATTATTTATGTCTGTGCATTACTGTACCATCAAAAACAAAATTAAACAAAAGCAGCCAGGTACAGTGGTTCATGCCTGTAAGCCTAGCTCTTCAAGAGGCAGAGATTGGGAGGATTTCAGTCCCAGCAAAAAGTATGGGAGGGGGGGGAGGCGGGGAAGGGATGGGAAGGTTAACAAAGGAGGAGGCTGCAATGCTTGGTAAGAAATGTACGCATTATCCTGCCCATGCAATTGTAACCCCTCTGTACAGTATGTTCACAAATAAAATA
>NW_012268815.1:0-1597 GCF_000151885.1 Dipodomys ordii
TGTGGGACGTGAACTCTGGGCCTGGGCACTGTCCCTCAGCTCTTCAGCTCAAGGCTAGCACTCTACCACTTGAGCCACAGCACCACTTCTGGCTTTTTTTCTTTTTGCTTATGTGGTGTTGAGGAATCGAACCCAGGGCCTCAGGCATGCAAGGCAAGCGCTCTTACCACTGAGCCACCTTCCCAGCCCTAGGCCCAAGACTTTTGAAAGCAGAAGAAATGAGGTAGAAGGTACAAAGCAGCAGGCTAGCCTGGAGCTGGATGAGACCCACACAGCATCTAACAAGTGCTCCAGAGCCTGAGAGCCAGGGTGGTTCTGTTGGAGAAAGGAGGGAGGGTCTGTGCGTGGGATGCCCATTCAGAGACGCGGGGTGGCCTGGCATGGGCGCTTCACCCAGCACCAGGCAGGGGCACAGCTCAAGGGACTGGGCACAGCCGCGAAGGCTGTGGGAGCCACGGTGCTGCTTCCAGACCTAAGCAACCCGGCCGCAGCTCACCCGGAGGCCGCGGCGAAAGCGTCCTGTGTTTGTGGGCTATCAGGAGTTACTAGCTGGACACAGGTGGCTCAAGCCTATAAGCATAGCGACTCTCTGGGTTTCTGTGTGTATATGAAGCTTCGTTGGATGTTGGGCCTTCACAGAGATGTGGACCATCTTAAAGTTTAGGACACTTGCATGGTTCAGCAGTAGCTAGCTCTTTAATTCTCCCCAAAGTGTGTGTGTGTGTGTGTGTGTGTGTGTGTGTGTGTGTGTAATATGTTTTAAACTCAGGGCCTCAAACTCTTGCTTGGCTTTTTCTTTTTCTTTTCTTTCTTTCTTTCTTTCTTTTTTGTCGGTTGTGGGGCTTGAACTCAGCCTGGGCGCTGTCCCTCAGCTCTTCAGCTCAAGGCTAGCGCTCTACCACTTGAGCCACAGCGCCACTTCCGGCTTTTTCTGCTTATGTGGTACTGAGGAATCGAACTCAGGGCATCATGCATGCAAGGCAAGCGCTCTACAACTGAGCCACCTTCCCAGCCCCTTGCTTGGCTTTTTCTGTTCAAAGCTGGTACACTGTCACTAAAGCCACACTTCCACTTCTGGTTTTTTGATGGTTACTTGGAGATAGGAGTCTCATAGACTTTCCTGCCTAGGCTGGCTTTGAATCATGACCCTCAGATCTCAGCCTCCTGAGTAGGTAGGATTGCAGGCATGAGCCACTAGGCTCTGGCTTCTTGTAGAAGTTTTGTTTTGTTTTTGTCGGCCATGGGCCCTGAACTCTGGGCCTGGGCGCTGTCCCTCAGCTCTTCAGCTCAAGGCTAGCACTCTACCACTTGAGCCAAAGCACCACTTCCAGCTTTTTCTGCTTATTTGGTGCTGAGGAATCGAACCCAGGGCCTCATGCATGTGAGGCAAGCACCACTGAGCCACCTTCCCTGCCCACTTTGGAGCACCAAAATCTGTGCTTCTGGCAGGGTCAGCTGTGTCAGTGTTTTTCCATTGAGTGTTTTAATACCCCACAAACTATCTTAATCGGTGTGCTGTTTCTTCCTAGGTGCCCTTACTATTTTTGTTGCTTTTGCAAATGTTATTTTTCTTTTTTTTTTTTTTGTCGGTCGTGGG
>NW_012268815.1:9197-9648 GCF_000151885.1 Dipodomys ordii
CCTCCTGTGCACACTCCTCCTGTGCACACTCCTCCTGTGCACACTCCTCCCGTGCACACACCTCCTGTGCACACTCCTCCTGTGCAACTCCTCCTGAACACACGCCTCCCTGCACACTCCTCCCGTGCACACGCCTCCCCTGCACACACCTCCCGTGCACACTCCTCTAGTGCACATGCCTCCCCTGCACACTCCTCCCCTGCGCACTCCTCCCGTGCACACGCCTCCCCTGCACACTCCTCCCCTGCGCACTCCTCCCGTGCACACGCCTCCCCTGCACACACCTCGCATGCACACACCTCCCCTGCACACACCTCCCGTGTACACCTCCCCTGCACACACCTCCCGTGCACAGACCTGTACACACGCCTCCTGTGCACACACCTCCCATACACAGGCCTCCCGTGCACACTCCTCCCCTGCACACACCTCCCGTGCACACTCCTCCTGT
>NW_012268815.1:19643-19849 GCF_000151885.1 Dipodomys ordii
GCACACTCCTCCCATGCACACACCTCCTGTGCAACTCCTCCTGAACACACGCCTCCCCTGCACATGCCTCCCGTGCACACGCCTCCCCTGCACACGCCTCCCGTGCACACTCCTCCTGTGCACACTCCTCCCGTGCACACACCTCCTGTGCACATGCCTCCTGTGCACACTCCTCCTGTGCACACTCCTCCTGTGCACACTCCTCC
>NW_012268816.1:0-1325 GCF_000151885.1 Dipodomys ordii
GCCTGGGCACTATCCCTCAGCTCTTCAGCTCAAGGCTAGCGCTCTACCACTTGAGCCACAGCACCACTTCTGGCTTTTTTCTTTTTGCTTATGTGATGCTGAGGAATCAAATCCAGGGCCTCATGCATGCAAGGCAAGTGCTCTACCACTGAGTCACCTTCCCAGCCCCATGTCAGTGATTCTTAAAAGGCCTCGCCTGACCATTCCTGAAACAGATGAGGCCACCTCTGACCATCTTTCAAAATACCTATGACTTGGGACCGTTTTACCTAAGCATACATTCTCAACACTTGCCCCAGTTCTCCCTAATTAACCTAAGACAAGTGTCTGTACCTCCCTGATGGCTGCCACATAATAAATCTACTATTTCTGATCTCTACCATGTTTCTCTCTCATATTCTCTCTCTCTGTCTGTTTCTCTGTCTCTGTCACTGTCTCTCTGGCCCTGTCTCTGTCTCTCTCTCTGGCCAGTCCTGGAACTTGAACTTAGGGCTTGAGCACCATCCCTGAGCTTCTTTTGCTCAAGACTAGCACTCTACCACTTCAGCCAATGCACCACTTCCAGCCTTTTCTGTTTATGTGATACTGAGGAATCAAACCCAGGGCTTCATGTATGCTAGGCAAGCACTCTACCACAAATCCACATTTCCAGCCCCCAAAAGTAAACTTTAACATTCACATGCAAACAGAAAAGTATTATACATAAAAAGAAAATAAAAGCCAGGCACCGGTGGCTCACACCTATAATCCTAGCTACTCAGGAGGCTGAGATCTGAAGATCATAGTTCAAAGCCAGCCTGGGCAAGAAAGTCCGTGAGACTCTTATCTCCAATAAACCACTAGAAAACCGAAGTGGTGCTGTGGCTCAAGCGGTAGAGCGCTCTTCTTGAGCTGAAGAGCGCAGGGACAGCGATCATGCCCAGAGTTCAAGCCCCGTGACTGACCAAAAAAAGGAAAATAAATCACATGTAAGTAACTTCTATGTATATCAGACTCCAGAAAGGATATAGCCCAGTGAAACACTGTTTTGTAGAAACAGCCCAACTCATGATAAAGGCATTTAGGATATTTTTTATAAATCATAACACAAAAAGAATGGCGTAGGGACTATTGTTACATATTAAGTATCCACTATTTCCTATGCATGAAGACAAAAAGCTATTAAAATTTACACATTTTTATAAAATAAGAATAAACTGGTAAAAAAAAAAAAAAAGTCTGACGTTCAGGGCTGGGAAGGTGGCTCAGTGGTAGAGTGCTTGCCTTGCATGCCTGAGGCCCTGGGTTTGATTCCTCAGCACCACATAAGCAAAAAGAAAAAAGCC
>NW_012268816.1:5230-8774 GCF_000151885.1 Dipodomys ordii
AAAAAAGCCGGAAGTGGCGCTGTGGCTCAAGTGGTAGAGCACTAGTCTTGAGCTGAAGAGCTGAGGGACAGTGCCCAGGCCCAGAGTTCAGGCCCACGACCGGACCCAAAAAAAAAGAAAACAAAGAGACAAACGGCACATGGTCTCCCTGATAAGTGGATGTTAAATCCAAAATGTAAGGTGATACAACAGAATTAACAAGACTTAAGAAACAAAGGACTTCCACTCATCTGGTTGAATCACTACTAAATAACGCCATGCTGCTGATCACATATATGTTATATATGTGCACACTGGAGGGAAACCAGGAGGATGACACAGAACTAGAGGGAATCAGGGGAAAACATACAACAGCGGGACCCATCAGCTGCACTGGACATTGATCAAAACAAACTAAGCAACTAAATGGTAGCGATGGGAGGGAGAGAACAAGTGGGAAAGAGGGAACAGCCGATGCTATGCGAAACAAAAGAAATGTACATATCACCGAATGTGGAAGAAATTACTCTATTGTCAAAGCTCATAAAACTCATAAATGTTTAGACCATGATAGACAATTTGCCCCATGAAAATTAGAATGTGTTTGTGACTTTAACTAAGCACTATCCCACAATACTGTGAAATTGGGAAATTATATAATCACTTAATCACAATAAAGAATTTGAAAAAAAAAAAAAAGAAAGTGACTAGCAAAAATCAGAGGCTATGAAGCAAGCTACCAAGATGGTAACAAATCTGACTATCCTTGGTCTCATTATACCTTCATTTGTAATATGTTACCAAAGTAAGATTTCTACCCAAGGGGTAACTATAATAAATATATGCACATTTTGAGCCATGTGGGACATATATATTGAAAGTCTCCCCCTAAGGCCAGGACAGAGTAGGGAAACATGACATGAGAAGCAGAAGCCAGAAATTCAAAAATAAACATTGTATTAATGCTTAACATAATTTACCAACACCATTTTCTTTTCATTAAACTTCATATTTCTTTTATTTTTTGGGGGGGTCTGGTCGTGGGGCCTGAACTCTGGGCCTGGGTGCTGTCCCTCAGCTCTTCAGCTCAATGCTAGCGCTCTACCACTTGAGCCACAGTGCCACTTCCGGCATTTTTCTTTTTGCTTATGTGGTGTTGAAGAATCGAACCCAGGGCCTCATGCATGCAAGGCAAGCACTCTACCACTGAGCCACCTTCCCAGCCCCATGTCAGTGATTCTTAAAAGGCCTCGCCTGACCATTCCTGAAACAGATGAGGCCACCTCTGACCATCTTTCAAAATACCTATGACTTGGGACCGTTTTACCTAAGCATACATTCTCAACACTTGCCCCAGTTCTCCCTAATTAACCTAAGACAAGTGTCTGTACCTCCCTGATGGCTGCCACATAATAAATCTACTATTTCTGATCTCTACCATGTTTCTCTCTCATATTCTCTCTCTCTGTCTGTTTCTCTGTCTCTGTCACTGTCTCTCTGGCCCTGTCTCTGTCTCTCTCTCTGGCCAGTCCTGGAACTTGAACTTAGGGCTTGAGCACCATCCCTGAGCTTCTTTTGCTCAAGACTAGCACTCTACCACTTCAGCCAATGCACCACTTCCAGCCTTTTCTGTTTATGTGATACTGAGGAATCAAACCCAGGGCTTCATGTATGCTAGGCAAGCACTCTACCACAAATCCACATTTCCAGCCCCCAAAAGTAAACTTTAACATTCACATGCAAACAGAAAAGTATTATACATAAAAAGAAAATAAAAGCCAGGCACCGGTGGCTCACACCTATAATCCTAGCTACTCAGGAGGCTGAGATCTGAAGATCATAGTTCAAAGCCAGCCTGGGCAAGAAAGTCCGTGAGACTCTTATCTCCAATAAACCACTAGAAAACCGAAGTGGTGCTGTGCTCAAGTGGTAGAGCACTAGCCTTGAGCTGAAGAGCTGAGGGACAGCGCCCAGGCCCAGAGTTCAGGCCCCATGACCGGACCCAAAAAAAAAAAAAAAAAAAAAAAAAAAAAAAGACCCAATTAATTTACCCTGTAATTTAAACCCCCTTTTTTGGGTTTTTCAAAAAAAAAAAAAAAAAAAAAGATATGGGAATTAAAACAATAACCAAAAGGTGAAACCTCACAAAGCAAGCACTATTCCATCTCTTTCCCTTCTTTTAAATGCTAAGTGAATCAGTATCTCCTTGAGTGAGGGAGGAGGCAGAATGTTGCCTCGTAAATGGATCCTTTGACCAAAATATTTGAGAAAATAACATCCATGAAAGCTCCTTACCTCCATGTTCTAAGTAAAAATTAGATCCACCTCAGACTCATTTTTTCCATGTACAAGTGACACCACAAAGAGGAACTTAACAGAATGACTGAGGGTTACTAGATAACCATAAGTGTAGGCAGAGGCTAAATCTCCCATGGGATAGTATGTACATACCAAAAATAAAAATTACCATTTCGGGGTAGAGGAGGGATTTGGTCCTGGGGCTTCAACTCAGGTCCATGGCTTTTGTGCTCAAGGCTAGTGTTCTACCACTTGAGCCACAACTCCACTGCTGGCTTTTTGGTGGTTAATGGAGAAAAAGATTTTCTTGCCCACAATAGCTTCGAACTGCAATTCTCAGATCTCAGCCTCTGAGTAGGATTACAGCCAGGAGCCAATTGGCATCCAGTCAGGTACCTAGTTCTCACACCTGTAATCCTACCTGTTCAGGAGGCGGAAATCTGAGGATCAGAGTTCAAGGCAGAGTCCAGGCAGGAAAGTCTGTGAGACTTTTATCTCTAATAATTTACCAAAGGCTGGGAATGTGGCTTACTGGTAGTATGCTTGCGAAGCATGCATGAAGCCCGGTGTTTGATTCCTCAATACCCCACATACAGAAAAAAGCCAGAAGTGGTACTGTGGCCCAAGTGGCAGAGTGCCAGCCTTGAGCAAAAAAAAGCTCAGGGACAGCACCAGGCCCTAAGTTCAAGCCCCAGGACTAGCACTAAAACAAAAAAGAGGACTGGAGACTGGGTTCATCCTTGGCATGGCCAATGATTCAATCAACCATGCCCAGATGATAAAGCACAATAAAAACTAGGAACACTGAATCTTAGTGACCCTCCTAGGATGGTCACATATACTGACATGCTACAAAGATGGCACATGGTGAAAATGAAACCCATAAATGGGTTAAATAATTTCTAGTACTACCAAATTTGTTCATTAGAGCCAATGAATGAGTTAACTCTATCCAAGCACTACCAAGTCAGTTTTCCCACTGTTTCTGTTTTGTTTTATTCCCTTGTATCTTGTACCCCAAATGATTAACCAATAAAGTTAGCTTTACCTCAAAAGAATAGGGAAACATCAAAGAACACCACCATAGGAGCCCAGGAAAAAATCCAAGGATGGGGGCTGGGAAGGTGGCTCAGTGGTAGAGCGCTTGCCTTGCATGCCTGAGGCCCTTGGTTTGATTCCTCAGCACCACATAAGCAAAAAGAAAAAAGCCGGAAGTGGCACTGTGGCTCAAGTGGTAGAGTGCTAGCCTTAAGCTGAAGAGCTGAGG
>NW_012268816.1:15044-15634 GCF_000151885.1 Dipodomys ordii
GCCACTTCCGGCTTTTTTCTTTTTGCTTATGTGGTGCTGAGGAATCGAACCCAGGGCCTCATGCATGCAAGGCAAGCGCTCTACCACTAAGCCACTTCCCAGCCCTCCCTGAGCTTTTTTGCTCAAGGCTAGTACGCTATCACTTTGAGCCATAACTCTACTTCTGGTTTTTGTTATTTGCTGATGAGAGTCTCACGTACTTTCTTTACTGCCTGAGCTAGCTTTGAACCATGATCTTCAGATCTTAGCCTCCTGAGTAGTTAGGATACTGAGTAGTTAGCATGAGCCACTAGCACTCAACTCCAAGGGTTTTTGGTTTTTGTTTGTTTTGGGAGTTAGTCGTGGGGCTTGAACTCTGGACTTGGGCGCTGTCCCTGTCCTCTTTAGTTCAAGGTGAGCGCTCTACCGCTTGAGCCACAGCGCCACTTCTGGTTTTCTGGTGGTTTATTGGAGATAAGAGTCTCAGGGACTTTCCTGCCTGGGCTGGCTTTAAACCATGATTCTCAGATCTCAGCCTCCTGAGTAGCTAGGATTATAAGTGTGAGCCACCAACACCAGCTTTCAAGAGGTTTTCTTTTTTTTTTTTTTTT
>NW_012268817.1:0-915 GCF_000151885.1 Dipodomys ordii
TATATATATATATATGTATATAAAATGACTCAGATTCTTTCTGTATAGTCCAGCAAAACATATGTGTTCTCCAAGTAGAAATTATTGTAACAAAGATCCACAAACCACCACTTAAGCCAAAACATTGCCTTTTGCCTACATTTATCAAGCCCTCACTATGCAAAATCCACAATGCTAACTGTATATTATGTCCTGTCACCTAATTCTATCAGTAACTAGGTTAAATAGGCAACATAAGTATTTCCATGTCACACAGAAGGATCCTGAAGCAAGGAAAGGTTAAATTAATTACCAGTCACTGTGTCCCAACCTTGAGATGAGCTAATTTCCAGTTCATCCTTCCAGTCTTCTTTCCTTCACTAAGACAGTAAAGTCTTTCTGAGATGAGATGTTTAAGTTTTCACAAGTAGGTCTTAAAAAAGTCTTTTAGGGCACAACAGTTTCATACTACACATGTTGATATCTATATATACCAACATGTTGCAGGCAAATGGTTTAATCAAAGTCATATTTTCATTTCTGCATGTTATGGTAAGGTTCACTGTTCTGTCTTCCCGCATCACCTAAACATAGGAAGTTTAGCAATTATGGCTCCATCACTTGTGTTTTGAGCTCCTTGGAAAGCAATGCTATGTAAACGCTGTAGAGGGTCTATGAAAACAATGTCAGTTTGGTATGCACACAACATAAAATAGACCAAGCTATTTTGTGAAGGACAGGGACACAGCGCTCCTTAATATCACATATCCAGCGGACCATTTATTCCATGGCCGGTGTCTGTGGCTCGAGACGGAATGTTGGCTGAATTGCTGCACACACACGGAAAATCCACACCTCGCATCCAAATTGTCCCGCGTGTTACACCCAGGGAAGTGGGCGTGGCCTCTCTGCGGGGGGGGGAGGGCCGAGTGTTAC
>NW_012268817.1:1546-1865 GCF_000151885.1 Dipodomys ordii
CCCCCCCGCCCCTCGCGGGACGGGCTCTGACAGGTTCTCGGGTTAGCAGAGCATCCCAGACGCCAGCGGGCTGTGACCGCACCGCGGAAGGGGGGCCTGGCTGCGTGGGAACCGAGCAGAGCCGCGTTGACCGCACGCGGCCCAGGGGCGCAGGCTCACCCGTCCTGGCTCAGGCCCGGACACGGGGCCCCTGCCCCCGGGAAAGGGTCCAGGCGTCGGTTTGAGAAGCACACCTGCTTCCTCATGCTAAAGTGTGAGTGTGAGTGTGTGTGAGCGTGGGGGGCGCGCGCAGCCAGGCACGGCCCGCGGCGGGCCGGCG
>NW_012268817.1:3748-4025 GCF_000151885.1 Dipodomys ordii
CACATGCACACACACACACACACCTGTGCGCATGCACACACGCACGGCCCGCAAACCCTGGCCGAGGTCCTTCCCGCAGGGGACGGCCCATCCTGAAAAGAAGGCCGTTACCGAGGACTGCCCCTTACGGAGGGCTGCCGGGCTGACCTTGAAGTGGCCTTCCCTCCCGGGGGTGGAAGCTGGCGCTGTCTATACACCACCAGCAAGTGAGCAGCTCGCTTTCCTGCCATTCCTGCCAACCATCAGTTATCACCGCTGACCGCCAGCTCCTCCTATA
>NW_012268818.1:0-5007 GCF_000151885.1 Dipodomys ordii
GTTTCCCTACTGCCCCGTCGCCATCTTGGTCCCCCCCCCCCCGTGAAATATTTTTTAATGATTTGGGTGCAGAGACTTTCTGCAGTATCCACCCAGAATACTAGAAATACACCAAATCTACTTTCTTTCTTGAAGCACACATATGTTCCCATGTCATGCTCACTGTAACAACCTGGAGAGAGTCTATCCTGAGAGTTTAGTCCTAAGATATATAACAGAGTTTGGTTTACTGAGATAAGCTTGACATAATGTTGTTTGTCTAAATGTGTACTTTAATTATATCTATCAAATCATATACATAGTATACATTATGTATACAGTTATGTGTATAACTATACACACATATCCAACAATGTATACAGTAGTATTTATAAATCAGCTTTGCTCTTTTTAGAAAGTCAATATCATACTAAAATATGGAAGTTTTAGATTTTAGACTGATACATAGTTGTTTTCAGTACTGCCTCTACCCTAGGGTCTTAATATATGTATGTGTGGTATCCTTTGCTAAGTCATCACATGATAGCTTTGAGCAGAGGACTCATCACTTTTCAAATAGTTTATTCATATCATTGACTCAGTAAGAAATAAACTAATTCACTGAAATGTTTTCAGCAAAATACTGTGTTTCAGTGTAACAAAAACTTGGCACACACAAAAGCTACGAGCACAACCATGTCCAACCCAGGTGCCCCTCAGTAGACAAGCAGATCAAGATAATGTGGAATATATACCCAACGAAATTCTACGCTGTCACCAGAAAGAATGACATTTGTAAGGAATGGAAAGGCTTAGAAAAATATATATTAAGTGAAGTAAGTCAGACCTAGAGAAAGAAACATAGGTTATATGATTTCCCTCATTTGTAATAATTATAATGTGCCTATATATATGCATATATATGTATATATAAACCCAATGGATACTTGGACATGATAAATTCAACAGAACTTTAGATATTCACACAATGAGACCAAAGGAGGATATTCTTTTTATAGAAATTTTTAAATTGTCATTAAGTGATTACATAAATTTCACAAATCTGACAGTATCATGAGATAGTGATACTTAGTTAAAGTCACAAATACATTCTAATCTTCATGGGACAAATTGTCTATCGTGGTCTCTAAAATTTATGAGTTCTATGAGCTTTGACAATACAGTTATTTCTTCCACATTGGGTGATATGCACATTTCTTTCCTTTTGCTTAGTGTCAGCTGTTCCCTCTTTCCCTCTCATTCCCTTCTTCCCCTCACTGCCCTTTAGTTGCTTAGTTTGTTTTGATGAACAACCAGTGCAGCTGATAGGTCACACTGTTGTATGTTTTGCCCTGTTTCCCTTTGTTTCTGTGTCCTCCTCCTGGTTTCCCTCAGATGTGCACATATATATGACATATGTGGTCAGCAGCATGGGATCATTTAGTAATGATTTGACCAGATGAGTGAAGGCCCTTTGTTTTTTGTCTTGTTTACTTTGTAGTATCCAAAGGAGGATATTCTTATGAGAGGATCACAAAGGCTCAATAGCTATGTGCATATGTTCATACAAAATGATATAGAAATAAACTAAAGAAATGGAAACAAGTTTTTCTTGTTTTTTTTTTTTTGTACTGATTGTCCTTTGTTTTCTTTTCTGTTTTATCCTTTTTGTTGTTGTTCTTGATTTCTGTACCTTTTATCTGATCTGGGGAGGGAAAAGGAAGAACAAAAATGGTGGGACAAAAGGGAAACTACTCCAGCAGTGATATTCACTATGTTGAACTATACAACTTTGGGGAGGGGAGCCAAGAAGGAAAAACAACTGGGAGAAAATGAGGAAGGGGATGACACTGTTCAAAAAGAAATGTATTCATGACTTGACTTATGCAACTATAAACCCCTCCGTACTTCATCTTTACAATAAATTAAATAAACTTGGCCCTTATTGATATCTAAACAATATGCTCCATGCTAGTAGGTTACAAATATGCGACGTGCTATCTTAAGTTGAGAACACAGATTTCATCAATGCCATGGAACAAGATACACAAATTGGTTACAGAAATTGTGATTGTAAATCAATAAAGACAGTACACAGAGACACTTCTCACAAAATATTGTTTCTATTTGAAATTTTATTCTGTCTAGGTTTTGTAGATAAGGCACTAAGCAAAAACATAAACATTTATGTGTAAAAAAATGATAAGATCTGATTCGAAGCCTTCATTTATAAAGGTAATTTGGAATTTTCAGTTTGGAATATACAGGGCTTGTAGGAACTATGGACTTTTCAACTTTTAGAAACACTTAAAACAAGCTGGGTGCCTTTGGCACACGTCCGTAATCCTACCTACTCAGGAGGCTGAGATCTGAGGATTACAGTTCAAAGCCAGTCCAGACAAAAAAGTCCATTAGACTCTTATCTCCAATAAACCACCAGAAAACCAGAAGGGGCTCTGTGACTCATCAGCAGAGCACTCACCTTGAGCTGGAGAGCTGAGGGACAGTGCCCAGGCCCAGAAGAAACACTTAAAATATTCTTTGTAAATTAGGCACAGTATGATTCATTATTCCTTTATTTTGCTATTTAGAAATTAGTTTACAATGAGAAGTACAAGTCGTTATGTTGAAAACGAACTTTACAACTTTGGTGGGGGGGCGGGGAGAATTGGAGGGGGGGGGTGGTGGGAGGATGGAAGGGATGGGAAGGGGAAACAAAGGAGGAGGCTACAATGCTTGATAAGAAATGTACTCATTATCTTGCCCATGTATTTGTAACCCCTCTGTACAGTATTTTCACAATAAAAAAAAACAATTAAAAAATTAAAAAAAAAAAGAAATTAGTTTCTGAAAAGAAATGTAAATGGGATTAAAGAGAGGAGAGGAATATGCGTATAATTCTATCCCTTTTGTGAAGTATTTTATTGTGCATACAATTGTCCACAGAACTGACATTTATACAGAAATCTTCAAAATGAAAATATGATAAAGGTGCAGATTATAAGATCATTTTTCTTGATTTTCTTCTTACTCTTCCATGGGAACAACCTCTTTAATTCTTTAGCTTTCTCAAGGAGAAAACCCTTCAAATGTCCACCAAAAATGGAAAATAAATAAATAAATGAGTTCACAGGTAAATAAAATTAAAAATTTAAAAAAACTAACAAAAACCACTCTGTATCTTACTGAAGTTATCATCCCATAATCTTTTCTAATCTCCAGGTATGAATTTCACATCCACGCAATAAAATGGAGGTCTTCAATGAGAATATTATGCATACAAACTTTATTAACAAAGGATTTTCTTAAGAGAGTAGTCACATAAATCCTCTAAGCTTGAGGAGTTATCTAATAATTATTATGTGAATTCTTACCAACTGATTATAACCAAACAATATAAATAATCAAGTTCCTCAACTGATTCATGAATTATGAAGCTTAGTTTTCAAACATTAAAAGTTCGTAAGAAAATTTGTTTTCATATTAAAGGAGAAGTTCTCTGAATGAAAATTAATTGGCTCTTTCCAGATGTCTGCTCAATTTGAGTTTCCTTAAAAATCTCCTAAAGATCCCATTTTTGCAATTGCTTTCCTCTAAAATATTATTACAGTTATTATTTGTGTATTAGACAACTATCATAAATAGTAGATATTTTATTTGTTAAAAGTAACAGAAAGTGGAAAGAAAATGAGAGTGGGGGAAACAATTTTGACAATAAATGTATTCACTACCTTACTTATGTAACCATAACCCCTCTGTAGAGCACCTTGACAATAAAACTAAAATAATAAAAAAGAAAAAGTAACAATTTATTTTCTTTTTATTGTGACTGAATCAATGTATTTTAAAAATTGAGACCATATAATGCAATACTGCTAGCAAAGAAATGTGAATAATATATAGAAAAATTTTCCTACTTTGGCCAAAAAATTATCTTTGAATGTTACATTTACATATATGTCTGAAAATCTATACTGGCAAACAAACATGAGAACTGGTATTTACTTTGAAAAGTCTTTGCTCTACAAATATTTCTACAAGAATTATGAATTCTATTTAGATGTTAAAAAAACTTGTATTACATTGCAGTTCAAAAGTTCACATGAAATTTCTCTTTTGAGCATAAGCAATGCATAATTTCTCCAAGGTTCTCCTGACTCAGAGAATACTGTAACCAAGAAGAGACTGGCTCTTTCTTGCTACTACTTATATAAGAGAAGGTCTGTTCAAGGCTGTCTCCCTGGTGTATGCTCTTCCCCAAACACTAAATAGTAAAAATCTCTCCAAATTGAATTGTTTCAGCAGGAGAGAAATTTTTAGAGCAGACTATTAGAATATGATTCTGTGTCACAAAAATAAATCCTTTCATGATTCACCTCAGTTTGAGAATATGGATTGTCTACTTTTTTCCATTTAGAATTTTTTTACTTTATTCTTTATATTCTTGGTATAATTTGACTCACAGTTTCAAATAGTGTGCTTGATATCTACAACTACTGAAAATAAGATACCACGATTAACATAAAACATAGTATCTACAAGAGAGAGAACTTAGAATCAAACAAATTCATAGGGATCCAGTTAGGTGGCTTACAATCCAGCTTATTGTTCCAGAAATCTACCGTGAGACTGATCTACTTCTCAGAGTCCAACTGTAAGGGATGCATTAAATTGTGCTGCCAAATACCTTTGTGAAGTGTGTTTCTTACCCAACATTACAAATAAATTATTGTTTTACTTTCTTATAAATAGTACTTCATGCATTTTATATAAGAAAAATGGATCTAATGCCATCTTTGATTTTCGATTTATTTTAGATCTAAATATATCACTGGAACAATGAAGCTCAACTTAAGACAAATTTAAATCATAGCATAAAAATAAGCCCCTTTATTCTAACAGACTGCTACTTTCTTTTCTTTTCTTTTTTTTTTTGGTCGGTCGTGGGGCTTGAACTCTGGGCCTGGGCGCGGTCCCTCAGCTCTCCAGCTCAAGGTGAATGCTCTACCACTTGAGCTTCAGCACCAC
>NW_012268818.1:5657-7435 GCF_000151885.1 Dipodomys ordii
TGTGTTTCTTACCCAACATTACAAATAAATTATTGTTTTACTTTCTTATAAATAGTACTTCATGCATTTTATATAAGAAAAATGGATCTAATGCCATCTTTGATTTTCGATTTATTTTAGATCTAAATATATCACTGGAACAATGAAGCTCAACTTAAGACAAATTTAAATCATAGCATAAAAATAAGCCCCTTTATTCTAACAGACTGCTACTTTCTTTTCTTTTCTTTTTTTTTTTGGTCGGTCGTGGGGCTTGAACTCTGGGCCTGGGCGCGGTCCCTCAGCTCTCCAGCTCAAGGTGAATGCTCTACCACTTGAGCTTCAGCACCACCTCCAGTTTTCTGGTGGTTTATTGGAGATAGGAGTCTCATGGTCTCTCCTGCCCGGGCTGGCTTTTAACCGCGATCCTCAGATCTCAGCCTCCTGAGTAGCTTGGATTACAGGCATGAGCCACCAGCGCCCGGCAGACTGCTACTTTCTATGTTCACTATGAATGCTCCTTAATGAGTTTTCATAGTGAATGACTTGAAAAAGAATACCTTTAAAATAAACTGTCTTCCCTATCTGAAGACTTGAGTAGAAATGAATAAATATATTTTATTATCTTGAGTTTATTTTTCCTTTCCTCCTCCTTCCCCTCATCTTAGTCCCCCTCCCCTTCCCCTTCCTTCTCTTCCTCTTTTCCTCCTGTCCCTTCATCTATCTCTGCATTTCAGGCAAAGGTTTACATCAAAATATATACAAAATTAGTTTGGGGTGACTTTTCAGCATTTCTCTGTAAGAAATAATCTATGCTAAATTGAACTTGTTCATAGTTATCTGCACCTGGTCCTAGTTGCTCTTCCCTAAAGGAGATGTTTCAATCCTCACTTATAGGAAGATCTAATAGGCACATGAGTGAATGTCACAGGCCAAACAACATGAAATTAAATAACCATTCATTATATGTCACATGTCATATATTTATTTCCTGGGGTCATAACAGTTTAGTCCTATATACTGCCAATGATTTTCTTGGCATACAATGCAAGATCATAGTGAAATTTTTTTGGTTGAAATTACTCGATTTTGAAATATAGGTATCTCTACTTTCATAAAATAATTGATACTTGTAACATGTTATCTTGCTTTTTAAATTTTTTATGTAATTTAATCCCCAGTTTCAAATTTTTGACAGTCTATTCTTCTAGCCCCATAAGTCCTTCTTTCACAAAGAATCATGTATGCTAATTTATTATAAAGCATATATAGCAGATGGCAAAAAAGGGCTTCTAGCAATCCCCAACTGATTCACTGGGGCTCATCCCTGGAGAGGACCTAAAGACAAACTTCATCTAAGAAGATCAGTAGGAAATGTTATTTTATATTTCCAAGCTCCAAATTCTCCCTCCCCACTGACTAAGCAAATGTCATCCCCAATCATTTGTGTTGACTCATAGAAAGAGTTGGCACTGGGTCCAAACTCAAAGATACACAAAGACTTGAGTGGAAAGAGCAAGTAGAAACCTACAGCTGAGAATATGGAGAATCCGGATCAACATAACCAGCACCTCTGGTACCACTAACAAATTTTAAATAATTGGTGGCTACGTTACCACGTTGTATGACAACTTTTTCTGCTTCTTGTCTTTTATTATTTCTGAGAAATTTCCTAAAATATCAGAAAAAAACTTTAACATCTGTTGCCTCTAAGTTACTATCTCATAGTTCTAATCAAATAGCTGTTAGCCAAGAACATTTTGATTAGCTAAAAAACACACCATTAAAAAATCCTCTCT
>NW_012268819.1:0-1534 GCF_000151885.1 Dipodomys ordii
AAAAAAAAAAAAAAAAAATTACTCCTACAATCTAACCTTTCATAGTTCCTTGGTAAGTCACACACATACTTTATCTCAGTCCTGTGGCCTTTGAACGTTATCAAAGGAGCAGTATCTCAATTTACAGACAAAACAATTCAACAAGCAACTGGTTTACACAGATTGCTCTTATGCTTAACCACTGGTGCCAGGATTTGATTGTTCTTTTGCCTCAATCCTATTTTACACTCCATGTATACAAGGGAAGTCGCTTGTATTCCAAAATTCAATGTCCTTGTTTCTTCTCTGGAAATTCATAGGTTACCCATTCCTTCCATCCTCCAGCATACTGTTGGGCACTGAAAACATAAATAGTGCAATCAGTATTTTCTCTCCTGTGTTAAAATAGGGTTGGTAGGAATTCTCGAGATAAATAATGCAATATTGCTAGCTACTGATATTTAAAGTAGGGGCTTATTTAAAAGACTGAGTTACTTGTGAATAAGATGGAAAGATGTAGGTTCTTAATCTCTCTTTTGTGTCTTTACTAACAGTAATTAAACATATTTTTCCTTTTTTTTTCTTTTTGTGGTGGTGGGGGTTGAACCTAGAGCCTCTGCATACTAAACCAACACTCTTCTACTGAACTACATCATCAATGACTAAAGTATTTGTCTAAATGAATGCGTATGAAACATTGTGATACACATTCCTGGATCCAGATTTGCCTTCATCTACACACCTGCTGAAGCCTAGAGATATTGCTGTGTCCATAGCCTTTTTGCTTCTCACTCCAGCTTGACAAGAAAACACGATACTGTCAGATTTGGATGGCTTTACTTCATGATACTTCTCTTCGAAATCTTTTGGGTTCATCTGCAGAGCTTGGCCTACTTCACTCACTAAAGGAAAATTTCAAAAGTCTCAATTAAATTTTGGACACAATAAGTTACTGAGTATTTAATGAATGGGTTTAAGGCATGTTACTTACATGGTATATTAATAGACCCAGGGATTTTACCATGTTGGAGAATTTCCCATGTCTCTCTAACATCAATTAACATAATGTTTCCAGAAGTTAACAGGTTTTTTAGTTCCTTGTAAGTGATATGCTTAGGAACAGCAGTACAAACATTATGGCAGCTTCCCTGTATTGACTTTAAATCTGGGGGGGGGGGGGGGGGAAGAGTGGAAAGAAAAACAATTTAGTCAGTTTAAAAGTGCCATCATGCTGGGTGGCTCACATCTGTAATCATAGCTACTCAGGAGGCTGAGATCTGAGGATCACAGCCAGCCAGCCGGGGCAGGAAAAATCCATGAGACTCTTATTTCCAATTCACCACAAGAAAACCGGAAGTGGAACTGTGTCTCTAGTGGTTGAGCACTTGCCTTGAACTGAAGAGCTCAGGGACAGCGCTCAGGCCTAGAGTTCAAGCCCCACTACCGACCAAGAATAAAGTGCTGGATGCCAGTGTCTCACACATGTCATCCTAGCTGCTCAGGAGGCTGAGATCTGGGAATCATGGTTATAAAGTCCCTGAGACTTTTTTTTTTT
>NW_012268819.1:4800-11592 GCF_000151885.1 Dipodomys ordii
GAGGGCCCGCACCGCGGTGACCCCCCACCCCGCCGCCTCAGCTCGGCCCAGGTCCTCGTGGGTAACTCGGGGTGCGTTTGTTAGTGGGCGGAGGAAGCGGGTCTCACCTTGGCTTCCTGGCAGCATGGCTTATTTTAGGGGCTCCGGAGCCTGGGTCGGTTGTGTCCCATCCACCATCTACTGGCTCCCCGGCTTCTGCAAGCCGCGCAGCCTGAGTCAGGTGTAAAATGGGGAGAGGAGCACGTAGCCGCGATCCGGGGCCTCGCGCCTGTAGTCCGAGATACTCGGGGCTAGAGAATTGAAGGATCCCAGTTCGAAGCCCGCCTGGGTAGGAAAGTCCCTGAGACTTTCCTCCAGTAAACTACAAAAACAGCCAGCAGTGGAGCTGTGGCTCAAGTGGTGGAGCACCAGCCTTGGCCCCAAAATGCTCAGAAATAGTGTTCAGGCCCTGAATTCAAGCCCCAGGAGGGCACAAATAAAAAGTAGCTCTGGGGATTGAGTGAATTAATATTCACCAGCGCTCAGAGATAAGCATGGTACACAGCAAAACTCTTAAGTGCTTTTTATCATTTTGAATCTGGGTACCTGGAGAAGTTTTGTCTCCCCCCCCCCCCACTTTCCCCCTGATCCCGGGGGAAATAGTTAAAAGAAAAAAATATATATAGGGCTAGGAATGTGGCTTAGTGGTAGAGTGCTTGTCTAGTATGCATGAATACCTGGGTTCTGTTCCTCAGTACCACAAAAACAGAAAAAGGCAGAAGTGATGCTGTGGCTCAAGTGTAGAGTGCTACCACTTGAAGGGACAGTGCCCAGGCACTGAGTTTAAGCCCCGAAGGGGAAAAAAAAAAAGAAAAGAAAAATATACATACATATATATGTATATATACACAAATATGGGCTTTTTGTTCGTGTAGTCTGTTGACAACCACAACTTTTCAAGTAAGTTAGAGAAAAGACCAGGCCTAGATAATGCTGATGTCAAAAACTGTAAAGTTCCAAGTTTGGAAAAACCATTGAGGAAATAGTCAACATATTTGTGCAGAAAGAGTTAATAAAGCAAGCCTAAGTGCCATCCTTTGAAAGGTGTGCTTGCAAGGTTGGCCACTGTTTGTTGTATGAGGAACTTAGCTTTTGGGAGTGTGCCCATCTAAGAGAATTTGTTTTATGCTGAATACTATGTTTATGCTGAAATTATCAGCTTCCCTAAAACTCCTAGGCTGGAGCCTCTGCCAGGTTTCCCCGGGCAGAATTACTTAGGTATTGCTGTGTATTCCTTGTTGGGGAGACAGTTTGAAGGAGTCTTGGAGATTGCTAAATGCAATTTGATAAGAGAAAGTATTTGGAGTTCTAATAACAATTTTTTTTGCCCTAAATGGAAATTAGAAAAGCAACAGTATAGATTGTTACTGTGTGTATTGTGTCAAAATAATTGTGTTTAGTTATTACCATGCAGGTGTTCATAAATTGCCTTTCTCTGCCAAGATAATTTTGAGTGAATCATTTTTTGCCAAAGTTATGCTTATCTACTGATTCTAAGTCATAGACCTGGTTCTGTGCATTATTTTGACAGTACATGAGGAGGGTATGTACTTAGGGAGAAGGTACTTCAATATTAAGTGATTAAAGGATCTGACTGTGTATAAAGTAACCTGTAATAAAATCCTTAGCTTTATATACAGAGTAAGTCCTTAACCTGTAACCCTGAAGAAAGCCTTTAATTTGTTGCAATCTAATTCAAGAGTGATGTTCTTAGATTTAAAAGAAGATAGTGGCACAGTGGTAGAGGTGGAGGGTATGCTTAGCGTGTGTGAGCACTGGTTCTAGCCCCAGCAGCACCCCCTTTCATCAAAAATGAATCTCTAGCTGGGTGCCAGTGGCTGACGCCTGTAATCCTAGCTACTCAGAAGGCTGAGATCTGAGGATCGCAGTTCAAAGCCAGCCACGCCAGGAAAGTCTGAGACTCTTTTCTCCAATTAACCACCAGAAAACTGGAAGTGGTGATGTGGCTCAAGTGGTAAAGTGCTAGCCTTGAGCTAAAGAGCTGAAGGACAGCACGCAGGCCCAGAGTTCAAGCCCCACGACACACACACACACACACACACACACACGTAAATATCATCAAATTTGTAAAGTTATGTTTTATATCTGTAATCCCTGCTACCTGGAGGCAGATGATTGAAGTTAGAAGCCCATCTGAGTCAAAAGTTACTGAGATCAACATTGGTGGTTCACATCTCAGGCTGAGACCTGAGAATTGCTATTAGAAGCCAGCCAGAGCAGGAAAGTCAGTGAGACTTTTTTTTTGGGGGGGAGTCCAATCGTGGGGCCTGAACTCTGGGCCTGGGCGCTGTCCCTCAGCTCTTCAGCTCAAGGATAGCACTCTGCCACTTGAGCCACAGTGCTACTTCCAGCTTTTTTCTTTTTGCTTATGTGGTGCTGAGGAATCGAACCCAAGGCCTCATGCATGCAAGGCAAGCACTGTACCACTGAGCCACCTTCCCAGCCCCTCAGTGAGACTTTTATCTTCAGTTAACCACCAAAAAAGCTGGAAGTGAAGTTGTTGCTGAAGTAGTGAGCTAGCTTTGAGCAAAAAAGCTGAAGAATAGAATCTAGGCCCTTGAATTCAAGCCCCAAGAACAGCATACCGACAAAAAAGTTAATGAAACCTCTCAACTCAACAGAAAAGCTGGGCATGGTGGTACATGCCTGTCACCACAGCTACCTGTGAAGTATAGGTGGAAGGGTCACAGACCAAGTCAGCCTGGGAAAAAAATTTAAGACTGTGTCTGAAAAATAATTGTGAAAAGTGCTTGGGAGTGGGCATCTGCCTGGCAAGTTGAAGGACCTGAGTTCAAACTCCTGTACTGGAAAAAAAAAGATTTTCAACCTAGGCTAGGTCAAATGTAATAATGTGCTCACATATAAATAAAACAAAATGCAGGGCTGGGAAGGCAGCAGACTTGGTGTTCAGTGGGGGCAACGCAGACCCCAATTAAACAGGACATTTAGTGTTGACTGTCTTTTTGTGTGTCCTTCCTTAGATAAAAGGTTAGCTCTCTGGTCTCTTATAAGGGTACCATATGAGGGTAGAGCCCTCATGAGGTAATTAACCCTCCAAAGATTTCATCTCTAGGACTTGAGATTATCTTTCAATATGTGAATTGAGGAGGGGGTGCTAGACATCTATTTAGTCCATAATAAGGTGGCTAGTTAGAGTCAAATAGAATGTTCCTTTTGAGTATAGAGCTACACACACCTCCAGTCCTATAGATTGACTTTCTTTTTATTAGCATAAATTAGTTATACAGGGAGAGAGATTTCATTATTTACTGATTTTGAGAACCATCAAAAAGCTGGTCTTGCTATCATTTTTTCTATGTTGTTTTGATATACATATATTTAAGAAAGTCCATAAAGGGGCTGGGAAGGTGGCTCAGTGGTAGAGCCCTTGCCTTGCATGCTCAAGGCCCTGGGTTCAATTCCTCAGCACCACATAAGCAAAAAGAAAAAAAAAGCCGGAAGTGGCGCTGTGGCTCAAGTGGTAGAGCGCTAGCCTTGAGCTGAAGAGCTGAGGGACAGTGCCCAGGCCCAGAGTTCAGGCCCCACGACCGGACCCAAAAAAAGAAAGTCCATAAAATCTTACTTTTGAAGCTTAAGGTGAATTTATTATATTTTTCTTCTACTTTACTTTTCTTAGTAAATAACAGATGCGGGTAAAAGATCCATCCACAGATTTACCTGAAAAAGGCAAAAGAAATAAAAGGCCTTCAATCCCTCATGATGAAGATTCTTCAGATGATATTACAGGTAAGCTGTGGATTTCAGGCCTCCAAATTTTTCCAGGTCCTAAATTGAAGGTGTTGCACAATTTAATTTCAGCAACTGGGGGTTTGAGTCAGTTGAAGCCTGCCTAATGTGCATTAGGCCCTTAAACCTTTTCAGTTTTAGTTCACTTATGTGTAAACCCATGAACAGTTTCACATTTAAAAGTCTGGGGGGCTGGGAAGGTGGCTCAGTGGTAGAGCACTTGCCTTGCATGCCTGAGGCCCTGGGTTCAATTCCTCAGCACCACATAAGCAAAACGAAAAAAGCCGGAAGTGGCGCTGTGGCTCAAGTGGTAGAGTGCTAACCTTGAGCTGAAGAGCTGAGGGACAGCGCCTAGGCCCAGAGTTCAGGCCCCACAACTGGACCCCCCCCCCAAAAAAAAAAAGTCTGAATAGCTAGGCACTGATGGCTCATGTCTGTATCCTAGCTCTTCAGGTGCCTAAGATCTAAGAATCATGGTTCAAAGCCAGCCTGGGCAAGAAAATCTGTGAGACTCTTATATCCAGTTAACCACCAAAAAGCCTAGAAGTGGAACTGTGGCTCAAGGGGTAGAGTAGTGGCTAGCCATGAGAGAGAGAGAGACACACACACACACACACACACTCTCTCTCTCTCTCTCTCTCTAATAGAATCAGAGAATATTTTAGTTGTACCTTGGCCACACACACACACACTCTGAATAATAGAATCAGAGAATATTTTAGTTGTACCTTGGCCACACACACACACTCACACACACACTCTGAATAATAGAATCAGAGAATATTTTAGTTGTACCTTGGCCAGAGCCAAACACAGAGATTATGTAGAAGATATCTAAATGATTTTTTCTTTAGGATTTTAAAATGTAAAATTTAGACAAAACATTTGTCGAACCATTTGTAGATCCTGTACTTGCTGGTATTGGACTTTCCCTGAGCAGTTTTTTCTTTTGTGTGGCCTTGCTTTTGAAACATACTTAAGAATTTAGACTTCAGAATTTTTTTTTATGTCTGGTTTTTTTTTTTTTTTTTGTTCGGTCGTGGGGCTTGAAATCTGGGCCTGAGCGCTGTCCCTCAGCTCTTCAGCTCAAGGCTAGCGCTCCACCACTTGAGCTACAGCACCACTTCCGGTTTTCTGGTGGTTTATTGGAGATAAAGTTTCATGGACTTTCTTGCCCCGGCTGGCTTTGAACTGTGATCCTCAGATCTTAGCCTCCTGAGTAGCTAGGATTACAGGTATGAGGCACCGGCACCCAACTATGTCTGTTTTTATAACTTGCTCTTAGTGTAAAATTAAGAGTCTTAATATTTAATTCAAATTTAAACATTTAATTATTATAAATACCTTTAAAGATTTGCATTCTTACTGTTCAGGAGGAAGAATTAAGGCATGGTTAGCTTACCTCTTGTTAGTTGATTAGTAGATAAAAGGAAATTCCTTACATTTGGAAAGGAAGATAGGCATAGGTGAAATGTACACCATCTTATTTTCCTTTTGGAGTTACTCTTTCCATTGCTGTTTGACTTTGGTAGATAGTTGTAGTTTTGATGTGTGGGATATCTGAAGCAGAGAAATTAAGGTGTCCAGGTATTTGGGAAAAATGAAGGCATAACTGATCTTGGGAAGAGAAATAGTTATTTGAAGACTTAAAGATATATTTTTAGGGTCATGTTAGCTATTTGTCTCCACACAGTGCACACAGTGGCAAGGCAAAATAATTTGTCATTTGGGAATATTCATAAAAGAGAAATTTTCTTCTGATGTGCTATGACAAAAATAGCAAAGTTAGCTTATGTAAAAGATTTTATATGTATCTTGCTCTCTTTTCTTTTTTCTTTCTATTTTTTTTTTATGTTGGGCCTTGGTCTCAGAGCTTCACACAAGTTCTGTATCTGCACCACACTGGGCTATAGCCTCACCAGCCTGTGCTATTTTAGTAGACTTAAAATACCTTTAAAGGACTTGACACATATTAGCTGTTCAATAAATATTTGAACCTCTTAATTTTGTTTATTGTTTATTATTTTTAACTAATTTAGATTCACAACAAGGCACACAGAGATATACTCACCCAGCCTTCCCTGGTACTAAATCTTACCTGACTGCAGTACATTTAATGGTATAATCCTTAGCTTATTCAGATTCACACACACTTGTGTGTGTGTGTGTGAGTGTGTGTGTATATGTGTATGTGTGTGTGCCATTTGATGACTTGTGTGGTCTTATATACTTCACAGAACTTGTATATACTATCACCTCCCTGCATGGTACCCATTTCCCATTGATAGCTTCTAGGAACCACTAATCCAGTCTTTAGTTCTTTCATTCCTGTTATATAAATGGATCCATATTTAGGTATCATTTTGAGTTCGTTTATTTTTGAATCATGACGCTTTTTTGAAGTTTAAAGTATTTTAATGCTCTTATTAACTAAAGCTTTTCATTTTGTTTCATCTTAATTAGTAGCCTTAACTTGCCAACACGTAAGTCACGCTGTCAGTGTGAATCATGTGAAGAAAGCGATAGCTGAGAACCTATGGTCAGTTTGCTCAGAATGTTTAAGAGAAAGAAGATTCTGTGATGGGCAGCCAGTACTTCCCTCTGATGTTTGGCTGTGCCTCAAGTGTGGTTATCAGGTAAGAAAATGTTGTATGTACATTTTTTAAAAAATGCTTTCTGTGAATTGGACTTTTAGTCATACCTAGATCTTAAAATAATAAGAAATTGAATATAAAATTTAAAATAATCTTAAAATAAACATATTTCTTATTTAGATGGTAAGTTTATAAGAATATATACCTTTTTTTTGGGGGGGGTCTGGTCATGGGGCCTGAACTCTGGGCCTAGGCACTCTTTAGCTCAAGGCTAGCGTTCTACCACTTGAGCCACAGCGTCACTTCTGGCTTTTTTCTTTTTGCTTATGTGGTGCTGAGGAATCGAACCCAGGGCCTCAGGCATGCAAGGCAAGCGCTCTACCACTGAGCC
>NW_012268820.1:0-1407 GCF_000151885.1 Dipodomys ordii
GCTCTACCACTTGAGCCACAGCACCACTTCCGGCTTTTTTCTTTTTTCTTATGTGGTTCTGAGGAATCGAACCCAGGGCCTCATGCATGCAAGGCAAGTGATCTACCACTGAGCCACCTTCCCAGCCCCCCTCTGTATGTTTTTATGTGGAAATAACTAATATCTTCTGTGTGTATATCTAGAAATGGAATTGCTGAGCCATATGGTAACTGTGTTTAATATTTTGAAGAACTGCCTGGCAATGGCTTCACCATTTTACCTTTCCATCAGCAATGTTTAGGAATTACATCTTCTCCGTCAACATTGTTTTGTTCTCTCTCTATACCCTCCTCTCTCCTTTTACCCTCTTCCCTTCTCCCCGGTCTCTTTCTTCTCCCTCTGTTTCTTCCTCCCTCCCTTCAGTACTGATCTTGAATCCAGGGCCTTCAACTCCTGCCTTTTCTGGTCACATTGTCACTCTGCCACTTGAGCTATATATGTACTCCATCAACATTTTTTAGTGGGTATTTTTAAGTGCTCTAATAAAACTAATTTAGGCAAGTAATACATGATTTTATTTCTGGTACATCAGGCTAAAGTCCCCTTGGATCCAACATAGTCCTCTACTTTCTTCGATGGAAGAAACAATTGTTTTCAGTTTGTCATGTATTTTTCTAGAATTTTTAGAAGTTTTTAAATATAAGCCTGGTGTAGTGGTCTGTGCCTTTGGTCAGAGCTACTCAGGAGGTTGGAGCAAGATGATTGCTTGAGAACAGGGAACATAAACCTCAAGATAGAGGGGAAAGAGAAAGAGACTTTGAGGAAGGTGACCTTTTTAACTTCTAATTATAAAATGTGACATCTTTAAAAAAATATATGAGGGAAAGTAAAGGAAGGGGTGACATCCAAAAAGAATTTCACTCATTACCTGGCTTACAAAATGGTACCCCTTCTGTATAATACCTTAACAACAATTTTTTTTAAGAGAAAAAAATTAGCCAGGTGTGGATTACTTATACCTCTAGTCCTAGCTATTCAGGAGTCTAAGATCAGATGATTACAGTTCAAAGGCAGCCTTGGTAGGAAAGTCTGTGAGACTATATCTCCATTAAACACCAAAAACAACCCCCATCCCCCCAGAAGTAGAGCAGTGGCTCAAGTAGGTAGGTAGAGCACTAGCCTTGAGCCAGAAGGCACAGGAACAGTGCCCAGGCCCAGAGTTTAAGCCTAGAACTGGCACACACACAGATTTTTTTTTGTCGAGGTCATGTACAGAGGGGTTTAGTTACATAAGTAATTAGTACATTTCTTGTCAACATTCTTACTCTTTTTTTTTTGTCAGTCGTGGGGCTTGAACTCTGGGCCTGGGCGCTGTCCCTCAGCTCTTCAGCTCAAGGCGAGCGCTCTACCACTTGAGCTACAGCGCCA
>NW_012268820.1:5007-5926 GCF_000151885.1 Dipodomys ordii
GCTCTACCACTTGAGCCACACGCCACTTCCGGCTTTTTTTTTCTGCTTATGTGGTGCTGAGGATTTGAACCCAGGGTCTCATGCATGCGAGGCAGGGGCTCTACCACTGAGCCACCTTCCCAGCCCCTGACCCTGAGCTCTTTAGCTCAAGATTAGCACTCTGCCACTTGAGCCGCAGTGCCACTTCGGTTTTCTGATAGTTTATTAGAGATGAGTCTCATGGACTTTCCTGCCTGGGTTGGCTTTGAACCGTGATCCTCAGATCTCAGCTTCCTGAGTAGCTAGGATTACAGGCATGAGCCACCAGTGCCTGGCCCAAGCCCTTTATACTTTTTCAGGGATATGCTTTGACTGAGCCTGGCTTTAGACTTTGATTTTCCTACCTGTACTTCTATAGCCGCAGTTATAAGCTTGGACCACCATACCCAGTTTTTCTTTCTTCCTTTCTGTTGCCATAGGGACATTGCCATATTAAATGAAGTGGTGTGAACTTCTCACCTTTAAATAAGAAAAAGGTTTAATTAAAGTATACTGGGGGGTTGCCAACCTTTTTGGCTTTGGGTTTTTTTTTTTTTTTTGCTGGTTGTAAGGCCTGAACTCTGGGTCTGGGCACTGTCCCTCAGCTCTTCAGCTCAAGGCTAGTGCTCTACCACTTGAGCCACAGCGCCACTTCCAGCTTTTTCTGCTTATTTGGTGCTGAGGAATCGAACCCAGGGCCTCATGCATGCAAGGCAAGCACTCTACCACTGAGCCACCTTTCCAGCCCCTGATAATTTAAAAAAATTTAAATTCCAAAAGGAAGTATTTGGGAAGATGATCTATTAGGAGAAAATATATGTCTCTCAAAGTTTTCTAAAGAAAAACATTAAGATTCTCAGAATACCACCAGCTTCTACCCTTTTTTTGGGGGGGGGTCCGG
>NW_012268821.1:0-2805 GCF_000151885.1 Dipodomys ordii
TCTTTTTGCTTATGTGGTGCTGAGGAATCGAACCCAGGGCCTCAGGCATGCAAGGCAAGCGCTCTACCACTGAGCCACCTTCCCAGCCCCTTCATACATTATTTCTAAAGGAGATGTCTGTTCTCTGTCACGTGTAAAACTAGGCACTCTTTCAGTATATTATCCTAATAGTACTAGGGAAAATCAGGTCAGAGAAATATCTATTGGCTTCTTCTCCTTATTATCAACCTACAGATGTAGTGGTCTTAGAAGGACAGAGAACAACAATTGAGACTAACTGCCTTAGAGAAGTTTCTCTCAGCACCACTCTGTAGTAAGAAGTTAGCACCCAACTCTGGTGGCAGAATGTCATACATAACCTACAACTGTTTGACGAGGAGTCACATCCAGCAATTCTCCTTGTACTAACCAGGTTGAAGTGTTCAAGCACCTCCTAGGGTCCTTTGTTAGCCTTTGTAATTCCAGAAGGCTTAAGTTCATCCATCACCTTCTGATATTTTCTAAGCATTGTATGATAGCTGTGACATAAATTATTTTGTTAGGGGGCAGTACCAAGATTAAGCTTGGCCTCACACTTGCTTGCCTTTTTTTTTTTCTGTCCATTATGGGGCCTGAACTCTGGGCCTGGTCTCTGTCCCTGAGCTCTTCAGCTCACGGCTAGCGCTCTATCACTTGAGCCACGGAGCCACTTTCAGCTTTTTCTACTTGTGTGGTGCTGAGGAATCGAACCCAGGGCCTAGTGTATGCAAGGCAAGCACTCTACTACTGAGCCACCTTCCCAGCCCCATGCTTGCCTTTTTTACTTGACTGATGCTCTACCTCTTGAGCAGTGGTTCTGACCCTCCTAGTCGCTTGATGTTTTGGAATAAATACAGGGTTTTTTCTAGCCTAAAACTGCTATCCTCCAGATCTCAGCATTCTGAGTAGCTAGAATTATTGGTGAAAGTCACTAACATCTGGTTCCTATCTCTCTTTGCATATTCCTTCTCATTTACTTCTTTCTCTTTCCCAACTGAGCCTCAGGATTTTTCCACAACACTATGTGTTTCAGTACTGGGTCTTGAACTCACTGTCTTGCACTCCTGCTTAGTTTTTTCACTCAAGACTTTTATTGTAACATTTGAGTTCTACTTCTACTTCCAGATTTGCTGCTTAAAAGGAGCTAGGACTCTCATGGGTTTCTCTCTGTGAATGCTGGCTTCAAACTGTGGTTCATAGATCTCAGCCTCCTGAGTAGCTAGATTACTGGCTTGTCTCAGTGGCTCCCAGGATTCAACTGCCCTTATACAATCCAATGAATAATTAAGTATTGGGCAATTAATCCTATACCTGAATTCCTCCATGCATATATTTATGTATGTGTATATATAGACATATACATATATGTTTATATACATATATATATATGATAAACATGAGCATGTATAGACACACATAGACACACACATACAGGATCCAATTTCTTTCCTGGAAGTTTTGTAGAAAGGACTGATATTTTTGAGTCAACAGGTACACTTTGACAAGATCTATTTTGCATACACAAGTAAAAATCCTCTCTAAGGGGCTGAGAATGTGGCTTAGTGGTAGAGTACTTGCCTAGCAGGTATAAAGCCCTGGGTTCAATTCCTCAGTACCACATAAACAGGATAAAAAGCTGGAAGTGGCGCTGTGGCTCAAATGGTAGAGTGCTAGCCTTGAGCAAAAAAGCTCTGGGACAGTGCCCAGGCCTTGAGTTTGCCCGAGGACTGGCAAAAAAATAAAATTCTCACTAAGCCCATCTTAGGCTCTATTAGTCCTAAAGTGTTTTCATTATTAGTCCTGCCTACAGGACTCTGAATGTAAGATTCCAAACTGAATTCACCATCTTTTTCTTGATCCACTCTTCCTAAAGTATGCCTTATACAGACCCCATCTAGGTTTGGACCAGGACATGTGGACATTTCTGGCAAAGACTATCAAAAACTGATTTTAACTATAAGCCCTCTACCACCTTTATAATAAAGATAGAAATAAGTACAGAATTCACTGAATTTCTTTAAATATTTGTTCAACATCTACTTGGTGCTGGTCTCAGGACAGACACACAAAAAAAAATACAGTCAAAAGACTGAAACACATTTTCTTTATTTTTGTGAGTTTTATATTAATTTATTTTTTATTGTTATTATAGAGGTGATGGACAGAGGAACTACAATTACATGAGTCACATAATGAGTATATTTCCTTTCATACAGTATCTTCTGTTCCCTCATTCTCTCCCAGTCCATCCTCCGCCCCCCCCGCCACCGCCCCATCCAACAAGTTGTATAGTTCATGTTCATTAGCAACCAGTGAGTTTCATTGCTGTACTTTTTCACCCTTTTTACCTCCAGTTCTGTACTCTCCCCCAAGCCCTTCTGAAGATGTACACATGAATACACCACACATAAGGTAAAGAAGACAGAATCATCAAAAACTAAATAAAAGAAAGCAACAGAGATCTTTTGTTTCCATATCTTGGAGTTTGTCTCAATATGTATATAATTTTATATTTGCACTTTTGTGTTTCTCTCCCAAGAGTATCCTCTTTTGGTCTCAATGTGTGTTAATGTCTAGAACCCTGTAAAATTTATCATTTCCCAAAGAACTCCCACTCATCTGATGAACCACTACTAAATATCCCCATGCTGCTGATCACATATATGGTATATAACACGTGAGCACAACCATATATTACAGACTGTGATAGACAATTTGCTCCAGGAAAGTTAGAATGAACTTGTGACTTTAAATGAGCATCATTATTCCACAATACTGTGAATTTCC
>NW_012268821.1:4958-6173 GCF_000151885.1 Dipodomys ordii
GGAGGGAGGGAGGGAGGGAGGGAAGGAAATAATACTTCAATTAATCTAACTTTTAAATAAAATTAACAAAACAATTTCCAGGTGCCTGTGGCTCAGGCCTGTAATCCTAGCTATTCAAGAGGCTGAGATCTGAGAATTATGGTTCAAAGCTAGGCTAGGCAGAAAAATCCCTGACTCTTATCTCCAATTATCCACCTGAAAACTGAAAGTAGTGCTGTGGCTCAAAATGGCAGAGTGCTAGCCTTGAGAAAAGAGCTCAGGGACAGTACCCAGGTCCTGAGTTCAAGCCCTAAAAGCAAAAATAAAATATTTCTAAATCATAGCTTTATATACTCCTTTTTTTTTTTGGTCGGTGTGGGGCTTGAATTCTAGGCTTCAGCACTGTCCCTCAGCTTTTCAGCCCAAGGCAAGCACTCTACCATTTGAGCCACAGTGCCACTTCTGGTTTTCTGATGGTTTATTGGAGATAAGAGGCTCATAAACTTTTCTGCCCAGACTGGCTTTGAACCACAATTCTCAGATCTCAGCTTCCTGAGTAGCTAGGATTACAGGCTTGAGCCACTGGCACCCGGCTTGCTTTTTTTGGTTCTAGACTTTCAGTTGACTAAAAATTGTGATTTCCAATGTTTTTCCACATACTTAATATATGGCCTTGCCTGATACAAAAAAAAAAAAAGAAAAGATGGGATGAGATGTAGCTCAGTGGCAAAGCAATTGCCTAGCAAGTGTAACATCCTAAATTCAATTCCCAGTAAAAAAAAAAAAAAAAAAGACAAAAAAATTAGTTAAAAAGGGAAAAAAGGGCCTTAGCAGGTGAGGGTGCAGCACAGTGGTATAAAATATAATTACCACCTAATAAAGCAGTTTATGTATACAATATATCTTGATCTATGTCATCTCTTCAACATCTTCACCCAACTTTGATCCACCCGTTCCCTTATATTTCTCAATTTTGTGATACATATAATGAATTCTTGCCAATATTCTCTCCCCAGAGTACACAGTAAGACCTGTCTCAATAAAGTAGGTAGGGAAATCACACTGTGGCTCAAATTTTAGAGCACTAGCCTTGAGCAAAAGAGCCTCAAGGACAGCAGCCAGGCCCTGACTTCAAGCCCTAGGACCTGCACAGAAAGAAAGAAAGAAAGAAAGAAAGAAAGAAAGAAAGAAAGAAAGAAAGAAAGAAAGAAAGAAAGAAAGAAAGAAAGAAAGAAA
>NW_012268821.1:11784-15553 GCF_000151885.1 Dipodomys ordii
TTGCCGGGCGCTGGTGGCTCACGCCTGTAATCCTAGCTACTCAGGAGGCTGAGATCTGAGGATCGCGGTTCAAAGCCAGCCCGGGCAGGAGAGAGAGAGACCGTGAGACTCCTATCTCCAATAAACCACCAGAAAACCGGAAGTGGCGCGGTAGTTCAAGTGCTAGAGTGCTCGCCTTGAGTTGAAGAGCTGAGGGACAGTACCCAAACCCAGAGTTCAAGCCCCATGACCGAAAAAAAAAAAATAGAAAAAAAAAAAGGCAAGCAACTAGACGAACATTCATTTTAGCTACTAGATCATTTTTCTCCAATCTTGGCATCATTAACCCATACTCAGCGCCCACCCAGCAGCACCCCCACCATTAACAGAAATCCACACCCACACCTACACCCACTGCTCCTCCCACCTCCTGGGAAGAAATCCAATGGCCGCACCCCCACAGTCCCACTATGTCACCTCCGCAACCCTCAGCTGTGTGGATCACCACCTGCCCCCTCATCAGCTTCTGCCCACTCCACTCCACTTCTTCAGCTTCACACTAGTAATACAGCTACACCAATCATGCTCTCACCCATCACCAACTCCCTAATCCAGCTGCTGTCGTCCAAACAGGCAAGGACCATCCATCTAACCACTTCCAACCTTCACATCCCTCCACCAGTCTGTCAGTCCTCTACTAGCCGGTCTAGAGCCTCCTACCTCAGAACCACTCCTACCTCAGCCAGGCTTCTCCAATCAGGCTTCGACTTCTCCATCCTTTCACCAATCAGGCTTCGACATTTCTACCCTTTCCCTTACTACTCCCGCCTCCAATAGGTGGCCCAGAAATCAGGCTCCGCCCCTAACTGGTGCTACGCCTCTAGTAACCAACTGCCACTGACGTTCCTGCCACTAACTTCCCGCCACTAACTTCCCGCCACTGGGCTGCCACTAACCTCCCGCCACTGGGCTGCCACTATCCGCCCGCCACTGGGCTGCCACTAACCGCCCGCCACTGGGCTGCCACTAACCGCCCGCCACTGGGCTGCCACTAACCTCCCGCCACTGGGCTGCCACTAACCTCCCGCCACTGGCGGAATGCTTCTCTCCTCCCCCACTGCCACACTATAAGGCAGGGACTATGCCCATCCCCTCACCAACAACTGTTAAAAGGCATACTCTGCCCCCAACAAGTCTTCCATAGCATACACAGAGACCTCCGCCACATTGCGTCACACCCCGGACACCGCCTTGTTCCGGACCCGGGCCATTCTTTCACAGCTTGGATGGGGACCTCTGCCATATTCCAAAACACCCCTCCGGCAACCACCTAATCACACACTAAAAAGAAATCCCTTCTCCCCCATTTTTTGTGCATATAGATAGAAATTTATTCTGCCTAAATCTTGGTAAATTTTATCAGTAATCAGCATGAAGCAGTCCTTACTTTAATTAAATCTGCCCAGCCAGGATTAACTTATTCCGTACCTCACCCACCTCAGCCCACCGCACCTCACCCACCTCAGCCCACCGCACCTCACCCACCTTCACCTGTTCCTGTAGTCTCTAAGATGGCGGACAACGCGGGAGACATCGACCTTTTATAGAAGAGGGCGGGACAAAGGACAGGAAGTGATTTTTCCCGCCCTGAGCGCACCTATCATAGCCTAGAACCCAAATTCCTGTTCTGCATCTTATGAATAAATTATGTGTCCAACGGTCAACCTGTGTAACCTCAAACCCGCCTAATATTTATACTTCCAGAATTACGTAAGCTTCTTTTCCACGCGTTTTGTACTACACGAGTGCAATACAGGGCTCAGGGACTCAACCTCAATTCTGCTAACGGTCGCTAATAAAACTTTTTTTTTTGGAGGGGTGGAGGGTGGTGGTGGTGGAAGGTGTCAGTCATGGGCCTTTTCAACTCATGGCTAGCACTCTACCACTATGACCCACAACTCCACTCCGGGTTTTTGTGTGGTTAATTGGAGATAAGACTTTTCTTCCCAGGTCTGGCTTCGAATGGCGATCCTCAAATCTCAGCCTCCTGACTAGCTAGGATTGTATAAAAGTTTTAAGCCACCAACACCCAGCAAAATCTTTTTCTAAGGAAAAACTAAAGTGAATCCACTCCTAAAAGTTTAGTATTTATGAAAAGTGAGCGTGGTTTTGGTTTTGTTGTTCCTTTAATGGTCCAAACCTTTTATGTCCAACCAACCAGTCAGAACTAGCAGGGTGAGAGTCATGTAGTTCTCTAAGAGCAATAGCGACCAATAGCACCCAGCAACCTAGCCCTTCAAGCCCAGATAAAACACAAGTGAGCGCACAAGTGAGGGAGGAATGAGAGGGAAAGAGGGAATAGCCTACACTAACCAAAAGGAAGAAATGTAAACATTAACTTATGTGGAAGAAATAATTTGTATTGTTAAAGCTCATAGAATTCACCAACTTCAAAGACATAATGATAATTTGCCTTGTGAAGGTTAAAATGTGTTTGTGACTTTAAGTATCACTATCCTCCAATACTGTGAAATTTATGTAATCACTTATCTCAATTTTTTAAAAAAAAATGGGAGAATGGATGGGTTAGGAGGGATGGGTGACAATGTTGTCAGACACCTTGTATTCACATACTGTTATGTAGAATGGGAACTTCTTTGTACAACTACTTAAAGATAATTAAAAAAAGAAATAAAAAATACTATTATGGTAGTCTTAAAAAAAAACATATACACAAGGGCTGGGAAGCTGGCTAAGTGGTAGAGTGCTTGCGTTGCATGCATGAAGCCCTGGGTTCGATTCCTCAGCACATGAGCAAAAAAAGCCAAAAGTGGTGCTGTGGCTCAAGTGGTAGAGCACTAGCCTTGAGCTGAAGAGCTAAGGGACAGCGCCCAGGCCCAGAGTTCAGGCCCCAAGACCGGACCAAAAAAAAAAAATACACAAGTGATTAGCAAGACACTGGTAGCTCATGCCTATAAATCCTAGATATTCAGAAGGTGGAGATCTGAGGATTGCAGTTCAGAGCCAGCCCAAACGGTAACTCCATGAGACTCTTATGTTCAATTAACCACCAGAAAACAAAAAGTGAGCTGTGGCTCAAAGTGGTAAAGCACTAGCCTTGAACGAAAAGGGTCAGGGACAGTGCCCAGACCCTGAGTTCAAGTCTCACAACCTACCAAAAACAGTAAGTGGTTATTTAAAGAATTTGAGTAATCAGTTCCCTCCAAGTACACCAAGAGAAGCAAATGCTTTTTAAATTGCTCTTTTCTGACAGATGACCATGGTTCATAACAAGTATTTCATTAGCAGAAGACAAAACTTCCTTGCATTAGATAGCTTTTGTGTCAGGCATTGTCAAGAGTTTAATTTATTCCTTGTAATGACACTTTTAAATGTGGGAGAGCTGAGAATGTGTCTTAGTGGTAAAGTGCTTGCGTAGTATACATGAATCCCTGGGTTCAATTCCTCTGTACCACATACAAAGAAAAAGCAGGAAGTGGAGCTTTAACTCAAGTGGTAGAGTGCTAGCTACCCTTGAGCAAAAGTCCTGAGTTCAAGCCCCAGGACTGCCAAAAACAAATAAAATAAAATGTAGGAACTAAGTGCAAACAGTGTACTCCTATAGTCCTAGGTACTCTGGAAGATAAGGTGGAAGGATAGGAGCTTTTCTCATACCTGTGTCTGAGTGTAACCACAATAGAAACCAGGATAGAAAATAGTTTTGCCCCCAACAGCCTAGAAAATAGTCCACTTGACCAAGAAAACAATTCTTTTTTTTTGGGGGGGGGGG
>NW_012268822.1:0-392 GCF_000151885.1 Dipodomys ordii
ATAACACATTTTCTTGATCCATTCATCTACTGAGGGGCATCTGGGTTGGTTCCATATCTTAGCTATGGTAAATAATGCTGCAATAAACATAGTTGGTCTGGTAGTTTTGTATTTTGTGATCATTTGGGTAAATGCCCAAAAGTGGGATTGCTGTGTAATAGGGATGCTCTATGTGTAGTCTTTTGAGGAACCTCCAAACTGCTTTCCAAAGTGGATGAACAAGTTTACACGTCCACCAACTATGCAGTAGGGTTCTCTTCTGTCCACATCCCCTCCAGCATCTGTTGTTTTTAGAGTTCTTGATTATAGCCATTCTAAATGGGGTGAGGTGGTATTTCAATGTTGTTTTGATTTGCATTTCTTCTATGGCTAGAGAGGTTGAGCATTTCTTC
>NW_012268822.1:442-1624 GCF_000151885.1 Dipodomys ordii
CAAGTTTACACGTCCACCAACTATGCAGTAGGGTTCTCTTCTGTCCACATCCCCTCCAGCATCTGTTGTTTTTAGAGTTCTTGATTATAGCCATTCTAAATGGGGTGAGGTGGTATTTCAATGTTGTTTTGATTTGCATTTCTTCTATGGCTAGAGAGGTTGAGCATTTCTTCATGTAGATTTTGACATTCTTTATGTGAAATAATTGGAGTAAGATAAGTTTAAGGGGGATTTGAGGAAGTTAATGGTGGTACATATTCCATGTTTTTACTACTGCTAGCATGGCACATAACTTTCTGCAGAGAAATCATAGAAACATGATTGCGTAAAAGAAATGACTGAATTAGAGGCTGGGAAGTTGGCTCAGTGGTAGAGTGCTTGCCTTGCATTCCTGAGGCCCTGGGTTCGATTCCTCAGCACCACATACACAAAAAGAAAAAGCCGGAAGTGGCGCTGTTTCTCAAGTGGTAGAGCACTAGCCTTGAGCTGAAGAGCTGAGGGACAGCGCCCAGGCCCAGAATTCAGGCCCCACGACCAGACCCCCCCCCCAAAAAAAAAAGAAATGACTGAATTAGCTTTGGTTTTGCAACAAAGTGAATTTGAAAAAGACACCTTTGTTTTATGGAACTTCTTAGGTTTCAGAGTTGGGAATAAGATTTGGAACCTGTAAAATGTCTGATTTTATATCTTCAGCTGTCTTGAATATGTTATCAACTTATTCAGATGTTTGAAGTGTATATGACTGAATGATGGTAATTTTTTTTTAATGTTTCTTTTAGGTAGATGAAGTTCCTGATGGAGCTGTAAAACTACCTACAAACAAACTACCCATTTTCTTTTTTGGAACTCATGAGATGTAAATCCTGTTAGCTTTTAGATGCAAATTAGAAGTTTCAGGATTGTGCATAAAATGAAAAAGTAGAGATTAATTTAAAGAGGAATAGGAAAGAAAAATAAAACTTTAAAATTATGTTTGAACTTTAGAATAAATTTTCAAGCTACCTCTTTGTGTTGAGGAAGCACTATGTATTTTTTAATTTTAGATAGTAAAGGCACTGTAGGTTTAATTTTGATTGTAGGTTTAATTTTCTTAATCAGGGAAGGAAGCAAAACAATGGGGGAAAGTTTGTATGGGAAGTTTTTACAGGACATTGAATATTTCTGTTCAGTAAAATTACATGG
>NW_012268822.1:5511-5819 GCF_000151885.1 Dipodomys ordii
AAATAGGGATATCATCTATCTTAGAACTTTAAGGACACAGCTAAGGTGCTTTCATAAATAATTACTTAGACTAATGCTAAGTATGTGTTGAATAAAATGTCAGTAAGAATTGTATGGCTTTGAAAGTCTTGTTTTGGGAGCAATACTTCCTGGGATATATAAATTAATAGTAACATTGCATATTTTTTTCTAAGGCTGTTATTGTAGTGTTAATAAGTTTAGATCAGCTCAGTTTGAATTTTGCTGACTAGTTTTGCTAATTGAGAGAATGTCTTCGAACTCTCCAAACTCTTGAAAATTTAGTCATA
>NW_012268823.1:0-253 GCF_000151885.1 Dipodomys ordii
ATTGTTATGAGGATTAAAATAGTGTGTGTGTGTGTGTCTGTGTGTCTGTGTCTGTGTGTCTGTGTAATGTAGGTAAATCACCTAGAAAAATAGCAGAAAAGCATAGTATCAGTGGCTCACACTTGTAATCCTAACAACTAAGGAAGCTGGGATTTGAGGATCTGGGTTCAAAACCAGCTTAGGCAGACAAGTTGAAGAGATACAGCTCCAATTAACCAGCAAAAAGCCAGATGTAGAGGTATAGCTCAAATGG
>NW_012268823.1:10802-13347 GCF_000151885.1 Dipodomys ordii
ACAAATCACTTCAATTTTACACGAATTATCTCGGAGAATTAAAAAAAAAAAAGCAGACCTACTCTGCCGCTCATTTATGAATACAGTCTGAACTTAATTACTGAAACCAGACAAGTAGAGCAGAAGAAATGAAAATTACTAAGCAGAATCACTCATGAACACAAAGTCTTTGTAGGTTAATCCAGCCTTGTATTTTTAAAATTTTTTTATTGTAAAGGTGATGTACAGAGGGGTTACAGTAGCATAAGTCAAGTATTGAGTACATTCCTTTATAATAAGTGTCACCTCTTCCCTCATTTTTCTCTCAGTTTTTTTTCCTTCCTAACCCTTTCTCCCACAAGTTGTATAGTTCATTTTCAACATAATGTCTAGTGAGCATTACTGCTGGATTAGTTCACCCATAGACCCAGCCTTGTATTTGAAAAATAAAAATAGCGCTGGATGCTAGTAACTTATATCTATAATCCTAGCTCCTCAGGTGGCTAAAATCTGAAGATCATAGTTCAAAGCCAGCCAGGGGCAAGAAAGTCTATGAGATGCTTATCGCCAATGAAACCACCAAAGAGCTGGAAATGGAGCTATGGCTCAAATTTGTAGAGTACTGGCCTCAAACACAAAAGCTGACAGAGAGCACCCAGCATAATCTAGCCTATCTCAGGATGGTGTGCTTTATTTCTTGTGGATGGGAATAGGATTCTTTCCTTCTCATGTTGTTTCTAGTGACCCTATGGCATTGGTAATTTTATTGCCATTAGATGATGATGAAATGCTAATGCTCTATTTGGAACCTGGAATTATCACTCCAGCAAAAGAGGAGAGGGCACCTTATTACTGGTGAGTGGGGAGCAGAAAGAGTTCAGGCTCCTGGTGAACACACCTACTAATGAAGTGTCATTCCTAGTCCATAGAGATGAAATTCCCAATTCCCTAGTTGAATTTTCAGGCACGCCTTCTCCATGGCTGTTGGAGAAACAGTGGTCTTAACAAGCTGCAAAATTTGGAAGTAGTTGATCCGAGAAAAGGCAGGTCGGGGGCTTATAGTAAAGCAGAAAAATATGTAAACAATCAACCAGAGAATGGGAGGTTATCTTGGTCGGTGTTATGGCTTTGGCACCATAAAGAATTCATCCTAAAGAATCCAAATTACCTAAGACAACCTCTCAGATGTTGCAATAAAAGACTTTTTTTCAGCCTTGGCTAATGTGCACTTTAGTCTGCTAATTCACAATCTGTGAACAAATTACAGATTCTAATGGGTCCTGCAGTCTAAATAAAAAAAGATTCTAACTTTTCCTTAGGTCAATATTTCTCAAATTGAATGTCGAATCCTTGCAGAATTTGCGTTCCATGTTTCCGAATTATAAGACTCTGTAACCCTTCACTTCCCTTTTTACTTTGAAATTTCTGTTGCACTTTTCATGTGCCTTTAGGAACATGATTATCCTCTTATTAGATATAAGAATGCATTTCCCAGAGTTGGGTACCAGTAATTCCTACTGGTAATCCCAGTTTACTTGGGAGGTAGAGTTTGAAAAGATTGCTGTTTGATACCAGGTCTGACACCAAGGTTTTCCAGATAGGTAACTGGGTGTGGTGATGCACACCTGTCAGTTTCAGTACAATAGACAGATGGAAGTCCAGATACATGCTCAGGAAGGAAGGGAGACCCTACCTCAAAAAGGACCCTTTATTAAGGGCTAGAGGCTTGGCTCAATGATAAATCATTTGCCTAGCAAGTACGAGGTCAAGAGTTCAAACCCCAGTACTGCTAAATAAATAAATATGCATGTTTGCACATGCAGACATTCTTACACAAAAACAATTAATTTCTCTATTCATTGATGGTGTTGTTTTCAACCCCCTGCTAGCCCAAATTAACACCTAAGATTTCTCTCCTGTACCTTACTTTTCATTTTAAATACAATCATCAAAGCTTGTTTCCACTCTAATATTCAGATTCAGGATTACAAGGTACACTGAATGGGAAATATTCATATGTATAAAAAATGCTGTCTATGCCAGGCTATCTATTAAGATTTTCTTAAAATAGAAGCTGCTTGCCTAATCATTAGTCAGATACTACAACATGCAGGATTCCAAAGAAGTTCAGAGAAGATAATATCCTAAAGACTTCTACAAAGCAACAGCAGATTAGGTATAATTCTTTAACAGTTTATTTTAAATTTTATTTAAAAAAATCTAGAAGAGAGAATAAGGAAGGGAAAGGGAGGGTGTGTGTGTGTGTGTGTGTGTGTGTGTGTGTGTGTGTGTGTGTGTGCATGAGTCTCCAAAGGGTTGTTATTTCTGTAGTTATGTGAACAAACTTTATGTGTTTCTAGTTCTCTTACTTTTTAGAGAATCCTGAGGGTTAATTTAATCTTGTAAAATCCTCATGCAGAATTGTGATGCTAGAATTCTTGCTCCAAACTTCTTAGTAAGCCACTGAAAAAGGAGAGTTAGATATTCCGAAAATTTCCTTTGCCTGGTAAAAATGAGAAGAGCCCAAATGACCGAAGTTTAGTAAATTGCTCTCAATTCTGTAACA
>NW_012268824.1:0-4792 GCF_000151885.1 Dipodomys ordii
GACATCAAATATAGTGAAAGCAGGGGTTATACTGTGGGGGAGGGACATACAAAGCAACAAAGAGATAATCTTATAAATGCATTAGAAACACATGTTATGATAGATAGAATGTTTAGTGATATCATGATGTATTTCAGGACCAGATCTCCAGCACTTGGGATTCCAAGCAGCTGTGTGCCATAGTAGGGGAGTGGCTTGGGCATCTTGGGCCACCTCAAGTTTTTCCTCTTCTCCTCTTCTGTCTTAACACTTAGGAAACCAATGTCTCCCTCAATAAAACAGGTTATAAGGCACAGTCCTTCTCTAGGTACAGCCATAATTTCAGAAAGTCTTCAAATATCTGTTTCTAAGTGTAGTGTATTTAGGAGGAAGAAAAAGGGAAGAGTGAGAAATAGTTTTCATTCAATAATCAGAGGCCCAATCTATTGGAATACCCCATTTTTTCATGAGAAAACCCTTTAGAAGCCCTTCTCTTGTAGAGATTGGAGTAGATTCCTTTCTATTTTGGTGAAGCAGGTGGGAAGAATTCATCCTGTTCTCATCCACAATCAGAAGGCCTTCCCAGACTCACAGGAATAGTTGTTAGCGATGATGAGCTAGAGACACTAGATTTTCTCCTGAAAGGAATGCAAATCCTTGGGGATAATGAAGCCATCTTTGCCATTCTTGAGAGAGAGTGGTTGGGTGGTCACCTAGCTCATTGAGTTACTGATAATGCTGAAATTCGCTTAACTTTGTAATCATCTTTTTTTTTTCTCGTAAGCACAAAAGATCTATTAGAAAAGCATATAGTGTTCTTTCTGAAATGGCAATGAGAATTAGAATAGTTACTCATTTATCTAATACACATTCCCCTACCACTTGCTGTGTGTTAAGCATTGTGCTGAGATGTGAGGGATTTAGATGGACCTGGGGTTGCTCATAGGAACCAAGGTATAGCAGCAAAAGATATAGCACAAAGCAACTAAAATATAGTTATTTAAAAATAAAAACTTTTGTCACTTTCTGAAATAGATTTTGTGGAATCTAAACTCCATAGTGCTCTGATGTACTATACATTCGTTGACAAACATAAGATTAAGATCTTTCTTAACAGATGAAAACTTAGTTTCTTATTTCCTTAAATATGTATGTCCATTCCATTTCTTCCACAGAAGCATGTCCTAATGTAATATATTTTAATAGATCTTTCTCTCATCATGTTATTATATTCTTGTGGAACAAAATGTGCATAAAATTGATACTAAAAACTCTTCAATGTTTCATAAGCGTTTTGTTGTGGCAGAAAATAGACTGAACTAGAATAATTTTTTGTTGTATCCAGTTGATTGTTTTTCTAAGCTTTTATTAACATTTTGGTAAATATGTCACAAACATAAACTTTTATTGGAAGCACTTCTCTGAATAATGAGATGAATTGTTAAAAATTTCAACTATCTGCTCGGAAATGTTCATTATCATACTAGGAGATGATATTGGGTGAGTCTTATTCATAGTTTCACTTTTTGTTTTAAGCACTGAGGAAATTATCATGGAAATAAATACATAGGAGAAGAAGAACTATCATTAAAATCTCCCTGCCCAGTTGTGTGCCAAAAATCAGATGGATTGAATCATTGAAAAGTATTTTTAAGTTTATTTTTCTGTATTTAAATGCAATGTTAAGTTTTATTTCCAAGAGAAAACTGCTTTACTCTTGTGAGTTTTAATAAAAAAATAATCAGAACTATATCAAAGGGATAGTACACAAAAATTTCATAGATGTATAGTTGTAGAATAATTGTATCAGGGTAATTTGTACTGCTATTTCCTCAAATATTTATCATTTTTAATATGTTATTTCCTGACTCGTAACAGATACTAAAATATAATTAGATAAAATATAATTAGTCAAGAGGAATTCATTCCACCATTTTATAGTCTACAACAATTTATATTTCAAAAATCATTTTGATGCCTTCTCCAGTGTTATTTTCATTAAGTTCCCTTAGCTTTTTTATATAACTAAATCATCAAAAATGATTATCTGAGTTGCAAAATAGCCTGTTATCAGGTCCTTAGAATGTATTCCCTTTCTTGATACTTACAACAGAAGGCTGAATTATACCTTTTGAATTTTTTTAAATCCAAGGACAACTGAAGATAAATGAGAAGCATGACTTCGTTCTGTAAAGGGAGAAAGCCATGTATAGATAGGGGTTCTAGTCTCAGATTCCCAAGAAAGGGTCCAAATGGAAGATGAGTGTCTGAAATTTTCTTAAAACTCTTTGCCAACGACATCCTTTGGAAAAATCTTTACATATCTGTTAGGGTACAGTGTGACACAATTTGCAAATTGCTACATAACCTAGCTTTACTGTGATTAATTTGGTTTTACGGGTCACAATGCAAAGCTGCTAAAGTCAAGTTCACATGGGCTTATATGGACCAGTCTCCAAAACTCAAAAGCAAGAAAACCTTACTTTAACTATCTAAGTTGCTTTCATGAACAGGCTAAGATTCAAATAAATTTTTCAATTATAGAAACAGAATACTAAATCAGGAATGAACTACAGATACTCCTCAGTTTGGAGAAGACAATTAAATGTTGCTTTGTATATCCACATGGATTATTAGTGATTACTTACATTTCTATTCCAAAAAGGATTTGGAGAAATCATTTCAGATCTGTAGAAAATACTCTTACTGATTAGTTATGCCTGTTGGGAGAAGCAGGGAGGAAGGAGCCCAGTGATTCAACATTACTGAATTGGTCCAAAGACATAGACATAGTCCATATCATTTGGACCAGAGGATAAGCAGGCCCAGTGAGTAGGCAGATTGACCAGAATCCTAACTAATTAGTGATGGGATGAGTAGAATTACATATGTTTTTCTTCAACATTTGGTACTCGTTGTGAACTTGCTGGTAACATTTGCAAATGGAACATTTGAGGATGTTTTAGAGCTGAAAGGGAGCAAGTTCTCTTTGTGCAAATATCAACTGCGCTTTCTTTTATGGGGCTTTTTAGCTTCTTTCCCATTTGTCCTCTATACTATTGATAAAAGGAGGAAATGGTTCACCTATTACAAAAAGAGTGAAATATGAATAAGACTGAGTGCAGCCATAGTTGCCAGTTCACATGTAGCTCAGGAGAACTCCTATAAGCAACTCAGTATGCATCTAGTGATTATTATTGTGCCAGAACTTGATTGGCAAGATACAGAGAAGCCACATTTTGAAAGGCCGAATTGGGAGTCTTTATTAGAAAGCCAGTTTCTTCAGGTGGACTCTTGTCTCAAAGATCTGCAGCCCTTCAAATACACTTAATGCTATTAGAAATCCGAGTAGCAAAGCAAAGATAGAGAAGAAAAACAATACTAACAAACCAGATCAACTCTAATGAAGAGCTGAAGTGGGATGCCCTGGTGACTGGAAGAGAGCCAGGAGACAGAAGACAGGAGACACAAGACATGGTACAATAGCACCTGAGCTGGTCTGGGCCTAAATAGGGCCAGGGGCAGGGGGCAGGTCATGGGAAACTCAAGAGTCTTGCAAGTTCAAAGTACAGGACTGAAAGGTCCAGTGACCTATCATCCAAGTCCCTGCCCCTGACTTTAGGAATTCAGGCATGCCTATCACCTGTGGGTGGAACTTCCCTGCCTCTTCCATGAAGACAAGATGGTGCCAGATAGACCCAATCCCCTATCATCCACCATGTGGCCAGGATGGCACCGGTTAGATCCAGTAGCCTTATTTCATTATGTTTACCTCATCATGGTTCAAGAGCACAAGTCTACAGAGGAGAGTTAATAGAGGTATGTGGGTTTCATCCTTTTATGTCTACCTATGATATTTTTCCTTAGCATCTTGTACATCCATAAGGCCTACATGGGCCTCTTGCTATGTGAGTATTAACAAATCTCAGGATTACAATGGGGGTAGAAGTATGAACAGAATTACAATAGGTCATATACATAGATGGAGGGGTAATTTTACATACATTTTTTTTGTTTGTTTGTTTTTTTGGATCCGGTCATGGGGCCTGAACTCTGGGCCTGGGCGCTGTCCCTCAGCTCTTCAGCTCAAGGCTAGCGCTCTACCACTTGAGCCACAGCGCCACTTCTGGCTTTTTTCTTATGTGGTGCTGAGGAATCGAACCCAGGACCTCAGGCTCAAGGCTAGCGCTCTACCACTTGAGCCACAGCGCCACTTCCGGCTTTTTTCTTTTTGCTTACGTGGTGCTGAGGAATCGAACCCAGGGCCTCTGGCATGCAAGACATGCGCTCTACCACTGAGCCACCTTCCCAGCCCTACATACATATTTTTGAATTATGCATACAAAATTCAATGTTGTATTTATCATTCTTTTAGTCTCATTTGTATGTGTATATGTTCTATATTTTGTTTTGTTTTTTAGCTACCTAAAATGCTTAGTAGATTCTAGTCTTTGATTATCATAAACAATACTACAATAAACATCTTTCAGGTGCATTTATCTCTGTGCCCTTCTAAGAATTTATCTTAAGGATAAATTCCTAGAAGTGAATTGGCTGTAAGAAAGGATCTATGTGCTCTCAATTTCCGTAGATACTGCCAAGTGCATGTGTGAAGAGGTCATACCAATTTACACTCCCAACTCTGATAATATGGGAGTGTCTGCTTTCATACATCTGGCCTACACTAGGGTTGATCAACCATGAAATCTACAGTTTTGTTTTTTTTTGGATCCAGTCGTGGGGCCTGAACTCTGGGCCTGGGCACTGTCCCTCAGCTCTTCAGCTCAAGGCTAGCGCTCTACCACTTGAGCCA
>NW_012268824.1:4842-5441 GCF_000151885.1 Dipodomys ordii
GCTCAAGGCTAGCGCTCTACCACTTGAGCCACAGCGCCACTTCCGGCTTTTTTCTTTTTGCTTACGTGGTGCTGAGGAATCGAACCCAGGGCCTCTGGCATGCAAGACATGCGCTCTACCACTGAGCCACCTTCCCAGCCCTACATACATATTTTTGAATTATGCATACAAAATTCAATGTTGTATTTATCATTCTTTTAGTCTCATTTGTATGTGTATATGTTCTATATTTTGTTTTGTTTTTTAGCTACCTAAAATGCTTAGTAGATTCTAGTCTTTGATTATCATAAACAATACTACAATAAACATCTTTCAGGTGCATTTATCTCTGTGCCCTTCTAAGAATTTATCTTAAGGATAAATTCCTAGAAGTGAATTGGCTGTAAGAAAGGATCTATGTGCTCCCAATTTCCGTAGATACTGCCAAGTGCATGTGTGAAGAGGTCATACCAATTTACACTCCCAACTCTGATAATATGGGAGTGTCTGCTTTCATACATCTGGCCTACACTAGGGTTGATCAACCATGAAATCTACAGTTTTGTTTTTTTTTGGATCCAGTCGTGGGGCCTGAACTCTGGGCCTGGGCACTGTCCCTC
>NW_012268825.1:0-234 GCF_000151885.1 Dipodomys ordii
AAGACTGATATCTCTAAAACACTAATTTCAGTGTCAACTAAGAAAATGACTGATAATTAACACCAAATAAAAAATTAAAAAAATCGTAGTTTAAGAAGAGAAAGATGTGTTAAGTAGTGAAAAGAGAGTATTAACCGAAAATACATAATTCACCATTTCAAATCATTGTATAATACCTGTATTTCTCCAGAAAAATATATCAATAGAATGTATATTTCTTTCTTCTATCTATCT
>NW_012268825.1:4162-5113 GCF_000151885.1 Dipodomys ordii
CAGCCTTTATTGTATTGAGGAATGTTCCATGGATTCCTAATTTTTCCAAAACCTTCATCATAAATGGGTGTTGGATCTTGTCGAATGCTTTTTCTTCATCTATTGAGATAGCCATGTGTTCTTATTCTTGCTCCTGTTGATGTGATGAATAATATTAATTTATTTGTGGATATTGAACCAGCTTTGCATCCCTGAAATGAATCCTGTTTGATCGTGGTGTATGATTTTTTTGGCTGAATTGTTGAATTCGATTGGCCAAAATTTTGTTGAGAAGTTTTGCCTCAATGTTCATCAAAGAAATGGGTCTATAATTCTCTTTCTTTGATGAGTCCCTGCCTGGTTTTGGGATGAGGGTTATGATGGCTTCATAGAATGTGTTCAGTAGTGAATTTTCTCTTTCAATTTCAATGAAGACTTGGAGGAGTATTGATGTGAGCTCTGCTTTGAAGGCCTTGTAGAATTCTGCTGTAAAACCATCTGGTCCTGGACTTTCCTTAGCTAGGAGGTCTCTTATTGCTGTTTCTATTTCAATGATTGATATGGGATTGTTAAGATGGTTTAACTCATCTTGGTTTAGTTTTGGCATGTCAATATTTGCTAGGAAAAGGTCCATTTCTGTCAAGTTCTCAAACTTATGTGCATAAAGTTTTGAGAAGTATTCCCTTATATTGTTCTGAATCTTGGTTGTTTCCGTGGTGATGTTTCCATTCTCACCTCAGAGTTTATTAATTCGGGTGTGTTCTCTTCTTTCTCTGATAAGATTTGCTAAGGGACTGTCAATATTGTTAATTTTTTCGAACAACCAACTCTTTATTTTCTTGATTCTTTCTATACTTTTTTGGATTCTAATTCATTTAATTCAGATTTAATTTTAATTATTTCTTTCAGTCTACTGGATTGGGATTTATCTTGCTCCTCTTTTTCAAGGAGGTTTAGATGTGTCATTAAATT
>NW_012268826.1:0-1164 GCF_000151885.1 Dipodomys ordii
CAAGTGGTAGAGCACTCGCCTTGAGCTGAAGAGCTGAGGGACAGCGCCCAGGCCCAGAGTTCAAGCCCCACGACCGACCAAAAAAAAAAAAAAAAGAAAGCTGTGGAAAGCAAGGGATGATCCAGCGGCTGACTGGAGACATCCTCCTTTCAAATCCCAGCCCGCATTGACCATGGTAGGAAGTGGAGGGATACTCAGGGCAGTGCACACGGCTCAGCAACAGGATACACGTTACATAGGACAAAAAAGTAGATGGGAAAAGAGCCTGATAGCAGAGCACTGGTGCATGTGACAATCTCACCTATGGAGGTTGAAAGTGCAAAGGTCTCCAGCATCACACTGAGGTACATGTGTCTCTGGTCAGGATTAAGGAACTCCCACTCCTCCGGGGAGAAGTGAATGACCACATCGTCGAAGGTCCCACCGGCCTGCCAGGGTCAGAAAGGAACACTCCACCATCAGATGATTTCAGTTGATTCCTCCTGGTCACCCCAGGGCTGTTTGTCCTTGTGGCACATCGGCTCTTGTCTGAACCCCATGGCACTACAGGCAGGTTAGCTGGCACACATTGCCTAGCAGGGTCCCTGGACACACAGCTGCTCACTGTTACCCTAGATGCTATTCTCAAGCATAATCAAATACAAACTCATTTTTCAGTCTACAATAGGAAGGGGGAGAAACATTTAAAAGGCTCTGGCCAGGTGCCTGTCACTCTGTGGGTGTATCCTTCCTGTATACACCCAGTGTTGAAAATCCTCCTTCACCCTAATATAGCCATCTCTCTGTGCCGACTCCCCTCCGCGCACATTAAGTGTGCTGGGCACACACGAGTGGGCCACACCAGTTCCCACTGCCCAGTGACTTGTCCTTCCTGTTACCCTCTGTCATCAAGAACCATCATCAAGAGGGCTGTGAAGGTGGCTCAGTGGTAGAGTGCTTGCCTTGCATGCATGAGGCCCTGGGTTCGATTCCTCAGCACCACATAAGCAAAAAGAAAAAAGCCGGAAGTGGCGCTGTGGCTCTAGTGGTAGAGCGCTAGCCTTGAGCTGAAGAGCTGAGAGACAGCGCTCAGGCCCAGAGTTCAGGCCCCATGACTGGACCCCCCCAAAAATAAAAAAATAAAAAAAGAACAGCCTATAGCTCACTAATCATAGAGAGGATAAA
>NW_012268826.1:4344-5477 GCF_000151885.1 Dipodomys ordii
GGCCTGAACTCTGGGCCTGGGCGCCGTCCCTCAGCTCTTCAGCTCAAGGCTAGCGCTCTACCACTTGAGCCACAGCACCACTTCCGGCTTTTTTTTTTTATCTGGTGCTGAGGACCTGAACCCAGGGCTTCATGCGTGTTAGGCAAGCACTCTATACCACTAAGCCCGGCAGGCGGGGAGGACGAGCCCGTCCATGCGACCTCTTTGCCGCGCCCTCCTCCGCGCCGGCTCCGCGCTCGGGGAGCTCCAGCCCCGAGACCCGAACGACCAGCGTCTCTGAAGAACGCCGGGCAGCGGCACGGGAAGTCCCGTCCACAACGTGCGTTACGAGGACGGAAGTGGACGTTTTCTGCGCCCATTGGCTTAGGCTCCTGCCACCAGGCAGGTGGCATTGTGGGTAATGTAGTTTCCTGGGGTGCGGGCCACATTCCGCAGCTGCCGCACCTAAGCGGCGGGAATTGAGTATGGGGACTCCACCCCAGAGCCCGGGGGCCCCCCTGACGCGGGGCGGGGCAGCTCCCGCGCTGAGGTCCGTAGCCGGGGGTGGTCTTGTGATTGAGCCGAGTGGTGGAACCTTTGCTCTGGTCATTCACTTGCTCGGCAAACCCCCCCCCCCCTCCCGGTGCATTTCCCCGAGTGGCGCGCGTGTCCGCTGTCCCCCTGCCTCGTGTCTCTGGCCTCTCTCCCGCTCACCACGGTGTCCCACTTCGGCCCTCCACTGGCCATGATCTGGTGTGTTGAGATTGTTCTTCTGCTCTTTCTTTGATTTACTATCCCCGGGGCTCAGCTTTCTAACAGTGTTAAGTGTATTCAGAAAGGCGTAATGCTCAGGGCTTGGGAAGGTGACTCAGTGGTAGAGTGAGCTTGCCTTGCATGTATGAGGCCCTGGGTTCGATTCCTCAGCACCACATAAGCAGAAAAAGCCAGAAGTGTTGCTGTGGCTCAAGTGCTGAGCGCTAGCCTTGAGCTGAAGAGCTGAGGGACAGCGCCCAGGACGAGTTCAGGCGCCATGACTGACAAGCTCTTTGGGGGACTGGCCAAAATCAATAGTGTGCTGGAGGGGCGGGCCATCAAGAGGCCAGCCTCACCGCTCCTCAGACCAGCCCATGGGGCAAGCTTTGAGAGCACACCCT
>NW_012268826.1:5603-5925 GCF_000151885.1 Dipodomys ordii
AGAGGAGAGGAGGATAAGGGAAAAACCATTAGTGCGAGAGGACAGTAGTAGGAGAGGAGAGATGGCAAGGGGAAAGCAGGGCAAGCCTCTCGAGTGGCCATTTGGGATCTCCGGAGGTCATTCGGGACCTTCCTCTAGAGAGGCCCCCTCTAGGAGCAGAGCAGGGCAGGCCTATGGGGAGTGAAGAGGCCTGCAGAGAAGGAGGAAGGGAAGAAAGGGGAAAGCCTGCCGGGCGCTGGTGGCTCACGCCTGTAATCCTAGCTACTCAGGAGGCTGAGATCTGAGGATCTCGGTTCAAAGCCAGCCCCGGCAGGAGAGACCG
>NW_012268827.1:0-395 GCF_000151885.1 Dipodomys ordii
AAAAAAAAAAAAGTATGACAGGCCAGGCACCAGTGGCTTACACCTGTAATCCTAGCTACTCAGGAGGCTGAAATCTGAGGATCACAGTTCAAAGTCAGCCTGGGTAAGAAAGTCCCTGAGACTGTTATCTCCAAAGAGACTCTTATCTCCAATATACCACCAGAAAACTGGAAGTGGCGCTGTGGCTCAAGCAGTAGAGCGCTGGCCTTGAGCTGAAGAGCGCAGGGACAGCGCCCAAGCCCAGAGTTCAAGCCCCACGACCAACCAAAAAAAAAGAATGTATGACAGGCTGGGAATGTAGCCTAGTGGTAAAGTGCTTGTCTAGCATACATGAAGCCCTGGGTTTGATTCCTCAGTACAATATAAACAGAAAAAGCCAGAAGTGGCACTGTGGC
>NW_012268827.1:445-2543 GCF_000151885.1 Dipodomys ordii
CTGTCCCTCAGCTCTTCAGCTCAAGGCTAGCGCTCTACCACTTGAGCTACAGCGCCACTTCCGGCTTTTTTCTTTTTGCTTATGTGGTGCTAAGGAATCGAACCCAGGGCCTCTGGCATGCAAGGCAAGCGCTCTACCACTGAGCCACCTTCCCAGCCCCTCCATTCAGTTTTATGGCCATTTGTCAGCTTAATCTATGAGATCCAACTGTCTGGGAAAACATCCAGGTTTGTTTTGTTGTGTTGATACTGGGTATTGAACTCAGGACCTGGGTGCTGTCCCTTACTTTTTTGCCCAAGGCTGATGCTCTATCACCTGAACCATGGTTCTACTTCCTATTTCTTTTGGTTATTAATTGTAGATAAGAGTCTCACGGGGTTAGAGGCATGGCTCAGGTGTAGAGTGCTAGCCAAGGAAGAAAAGCTTCAGATACCAAGTTGGAGTCCTGGTCTCAGACCAAAAAAAAAAAAAAAAGGCTCATAGGCATTTGAACTTTGATCCTAAGATCTCAGCCTCCTGAATAGCTAGGAGTATAGGTGTGAGGCATCAGCTCTTCCACTTATCTTTAAAGGTCACTTTTAAAACTCTTTTACTTATTAGAACTTTAATATCTCCTCTTTGGATTCCAAAGAGACTTTTCATGAGTTGATGCTGGAATGGGTAATCCAATAATTTCTATATAGAATGATGCATATTTTGTCATACAACTCAGTATTTACCAGTGATTCAACATGGGACAGTAATAAATGTTATAATTAACATTTACTGAGCACTTAGTACATGACAAATGCTGTTCTAAATGATTTTTGTTTTGGTTTGGTTTTTGGTTTTTTTTCCAATCCTGAGGCTTGAATTCTGGGCCTACGTGCTGTCTCTGGGCTCCTTTTGCTCAAGGCTAGTGTGCTACCACTTGAACCCCAGCACCGCTACCAGCTTTTTCTATGATTAACTGAAGTGTCTCACAGACTTTTTTTGCCCAGGCTGGCTTCAAACCACAATCCACAGATCTCAGCCTCCTGAGTAGCTAGGATTACAGGTGTGAGCCATGGGTGCCCAGCTCTAAGTGCTTTATGTATACTGTCTCTTCCTGCACGGGTTGGCTTTGAACCATAATCATCAGATCCTAGCCTCCTGAGTAGCTAGAATTATAGGCATGAGCCACCAGCACCTGGATCCTTTTGGTTTTTATTACCATCATAGGGAATATGCAATGATATCTCATTGTAGGTTTTGGTGTTCTTGTTTTTAGTTTGTGTAGTGCTAGGAACCAAATTCAGGGCCTTGTAAATGTCAGAAAAGTGTTTTACCTGCCCTTTCATTGTAGGTTTTGTTGTTGTTTACATTTGTTTTGTTCTTATTATTTGTTTTTAAGCTAGAGTTTGGTCTGCAGGTGTCTACCACAACCCCCAGCCCCATTCTAGTTTGTTTTGTTTTTCTGTCTGTCATGGGGATGGACTCAGGGCCTGGGCACTGTCCTTGAGCTTTTTCACTCAAGGGTAGTGCTACACTACTTTTGAGCTACTGCACCCACTTCCAGTTTTCTGGTGGTTAATTGGAGATAAGAGTCTCATGGCCTTTCCTGCCCAGGCTGGCTTCAAGCTAAGTTCCTCATATCTCAGCCTCTAGAGTAGCTAGGATTACAGGTGTGAGCAACCAGCATTGGACCCCATCCTAGTTTTGATGTATATTTTCCTAAGGACTAATAAAAAGATGTTGCACATCTTTTTATGCACTTTCTGGCTGTTTATCTTCTTTGATAAAATGTTTAATGAGTCTTTCCTTTGCTTATTTTTAAATTAAGTTGCTTCTCTTTGAATTCTGAACTTGGGTGCTGTCCCTGTGCTCTTCAGCTCAAGGCTAGCACTCTGCCATTTGAGCCACAGCCTCACTTTCGGTTTTCTGTTGTTAATTGGAGATCAGAGTCTCACGGATTTTCCTGCCCAGGCTGGCTTTTAACTGTGATCCTCAGTTCTCAGCCCCCTGAGAAGCTAAGATTATAGGTGTGAGCCATGGGCACCCAGCTTATTGTTAAGTTGCATGCATTCTTGTACACCAGACCCTTACTTGGTTTAGGCTCTGTAAACATTTTCTCCAAAGC
>NW_012268827.1:2593-6305 GCF_000151885.1 Dipodomys ordii
ATATATATATATATATATATATATATGTATGACGTAGTTATGCCTGTAACTCTGTCTACTCAGGAGGCTGAGATCTGACGACCATGGTTCTAAACCAGCCCAGGCAGGAAAGTCTGTGAGACTCTTTTCCAAGTTAACTAACAGAAAGCCAGAAGTACAACTATGTCCCAAATACTAGAGTGCTAGAAAAGGTAAGAGACAATGTCTACGCTGAGTTTTAGCCCCGGTACTAGTACACATACAAACACACAACACAAGTTGAGAACTATTTTCAGGGACTGTGTGGGGATAAAAGGCTGAATGGGCCAGGTGCTGGTGGCCCATGCCTTTTATTCCAGCTACTCCAGTAGACTAAGATCTGAGGATCGCTATTCAAAGCCAGCCAGCAGAAAAACTCATGAGACTTTTTCTTTTTCTTTCTTTTTTTTTTTTTGTCAAAAGTGGGGCTTGAACTCAGGGCCTGGACTCTGTCCCTGAGCTCTTTTACTCAAAGCTTGAGTTCTACCACTTTGAGTCACATTACCATTTTCAGTTTTCTATTGGTTAATTGGACTTTCCTGCCCAGCCTGGCTTTGAACTGTGATCCTCAGATTTCCTGAGTAGCTAGGATTACAGGCATGAGACTCTTATCTCCAATAAGCTATTCAGAAAAAGCCAGAAGTGGAACTGTAGCTCAAATGGTAGAGCTCTAGCCTTCAGCAAAAGAAGTTCAGGGAAAATGCCCAGCCCAGGCCCTGAGTTCAAGCCCCAAGACAAGCATAAAAAAAAGGCTGAATGGAAGTTTCCTTTGTGCAGTTTTCCTTTTGTATCCATCCTATTTACTCTTACATGCTGCAAGAGACCGCTGCATTTTGTTTCATTACACAAAATATATGAGGGCTAGGGGTATAGCTCAGTAGAGCACATTCTTAACACATACAAGGTCCTGGGTTCAATCCCCAGCATTTAGAGAGAGACAGACAGAGAGAGAAAGATGAAAATGAGAACTGTCAATTTTGGAAAATTATGGGTTCTTTGAAGTCCATCCCTCAACCCCTAATCTTTTGCCTTTGTATGAAGTATTATGTCTGAAGAAATGTTTCTCCATATACTCTGAAATTATTTTCACCGCAAGTACTGGGGATTGAAGACAAAGCCTCACAGATGCTAGGTAAGCACTCTCCAAGTTGAGCCTCACCCTCATCCTCCTCTGAGGCCCTGGCTGCTTTTGCTGGGTTATAAATCACTCTGTTTATGACAGAGACAGGCTATGACAGGCCAGTACTTGTACTGTTTCCAGATTATCTATCATACCCATGTAGAGAGACCATTATTTCTGTCTCAGAAGTCTGGGGCTTCCTAAACTGTTGCTGTTGTTTAAATTTTCTGTTTAAAACTTTGCTCTCAAGCCGGGCACCAGTGGCTCAGGCCTATAATTGTAGCTACTTAGGAGACTGAGATCTGAGGATCACAGTTCAAAGCCAGCCGGGGCAGGAAAGTTCATGAGACTCTTTTTTTTTTTTGGGTCCGGTCGTGGGGCCTGAACTCTGGGCCTGGGTGCTGTCCTTCAGCTCAAGGCTAGCGCTCTACCACTTGAGCCATAGCACCACTTCCGGCTTTTTTCTTTTTGCTTATGTGGTACTGAGGAATCGAACCCAGGGCCTCGAGCTTGCAAGGCAAGCGCTCTACCACTGAGCCACCTTCCCAGCCCCTCCATGAGACTCTTATCTCCAATAAAACACTAGAAAACTGGAAGTGGCGCTGTGGCTCAAGCGGTAGAGCACTCGCCTTGAGCTGAAGAGTGCAGGGACAGCACCCATGCCCAGAGTTCAAGCCCCTGACCAATCGAAAAAAAAAAAAAATGATCTCAGCCAGGGCTGGTAGCTCACCCTGTAATCATAGCTACTCAGGAGGCTGAGATCTGAGGATCACTGTTAAAGCCAGCCTGGGCAAGGAAAGTCCATGAGACTGTTATTTCCAATAAACCACCAGAAAACCAGAAGTTGTGCTGTGGCTCAGGTGGTAGAGCACTAGCCTAGCCTTGACCTGAAGAGCTGAGGGACAGCATCCAAGCCCCATAACTGACAAAAAAATAAAAAATAAATTTAAAAAATTGCTCGTTCCTAGCTTAAATATTTTGATTTGCAGGAGGACTTTATTTTGTATTATATATCTGAGCAGGGGAAAGATAGAAAACAGACCAGAAAATATTTTTTTTCAGCTTAGTCATTCCTATTTTGCTCCATTGTAACTAATTTATTAACATGTTTTGACTCTGATTTTTTTTTTTAGGGATAAAAGACTTGTTTCTTGGTCTTTCAGACATATTCTAATTCTTATAGATTCAGTCCTTCCTTCCTTAAGGAAATCAGATTTAGTTACAGAGATATATGTCATAATCATTGATGATTTGCTTTTATTCTGATGATCCAAATTCAGATTTTGCTTTGTCTCTTAGTGCAACATGGCCATATTTTATGGTTTATTACTCCAAACTTCAGCTTTTTTCTGAAAACATTACTGTAATAATAATGATACAACATTATTCAGATATATATTTTAGAGTGATATCCCTGAAGACAAGATGGTGAAAACAATACTCATATTTTAGTAAATATTCCAAAGATGTTTGACTCTTGATTGCATATTAAATAAGTGCTAATCCATAGACAAAGGCGTGCTATTATTAAATCAGGAAACAGTCTCCAGAGCATACCCCAAGAAGGATGGGCAGTTCATTTTGATAACAGGATATATTAGTGGAAGAACTCTAATAAGGAAGTCATAAAATTATTAAAATGCTTAAGAATAAGATTGTAATTGTAGCTACTCAGGAAGCTGAGGATCATAGTTCAAAGCCATTCTGAGCAGAAAAAATTGTGAGACTCCATCTCCAGTTAACCAGAAAAATCTTGGACTGAAGGTATTGCTCAATAGAAGAATGATAAACATGAGCAAGAAAGCCAATGAGAGTACAAGACCCTGAGTTAAATCCCTGTAACTGGTGTGCATGCATGTGTGTATGCATGTATGTATATGTGCGCATACACAATGCTTAACAATCTTTTTTGTCAGCAAAAATGAGTCACAAGGTCTACTTCCAAGATCTTTGGAGTAAGATCCTTGGAGTTAGCTCCAGCTATTCATTAGTTCCTTCCTTCCCTCCCTTCTTCCTGTTGATTTTTCTTTATTATTAATTAATTTGCTTTTTGTGGGTTGATGGAGCCTAAACTGTGGGCTTGGGTGCTGTCCTTCAGCTCTTCAGCTCAAGGATAGCATTCTACCACTTGAGCCACAGCGCCACTTCCGGTTTTCTGGTGGTTTATTGGAGATTAAGAGTTTCACGGTTGTTCTTGCCCAGGCTAGCTTTGAAGCGCTATCCTCAGATCTCAGCCTCCTGAGTAGCTAGGATTACAGGTATGAGCCACCGGTGCCCAGCTAGCTGATTTCTTTTTTGAAACAAGGTCTCTTAGTATCCCAGGCCGGACCCAGACTAGCAATCCTCCTGCCTTAGCCATGATTGGTGTCCGTTAATCTCTTCATAGAATACACTAGAGAAGTAGCCATTAAGAAGCTTGTTAAGGAACCGGGCGCCCGTGGCTCACACCGGAAGTGGCACTGCAGCTCAAGCAGTAGAGTGCTCACCTTGAGCTGAAGAACACAGGGACAGTGCCCAAGCCTAGAGTTCAAGCCCCACAACAGAAAGAAAGAAAGAAAGAAAGAAAGAAAGAAA
>NW_012268828.1:0-7386 GCF_000151885.1 Dipodomys ordii
TTTTTGCTTATGTGGTGCTGAGGAATCGAACCCAGGGCCTCGAGCATGCAAGGCAAGCGCTCTACCACTGAGCCACCTTCCCAGCCCTCTGTGAGACTTTTATCTCCAGTAAACCACTCAGAAAGCAGCAAGTAGCGCTATGGCTCAAGTGGTAGAGCACTAGCCTTGAGCTGAAGAGCTGAGGGATAGCGCCCAAGACCAGAGTTTGAGCCCCTCAACTGACAAAAAAAAAAAAAAAGAAATTTGAGTCAAGTTCCAGTGGCTCATACCTGTAATCCTAGCCACTTGGTTGGTTGAGATCTGAAGATCATGGTTCGAAGCCAGCCAGGGCAGGAAAGTCCCTGAGAGTCTTATCTCTAATTAACCACCAGAAGCGAAGCTATGGCTCAAAGTGGTAGAGCAAAAAAGCTCAGGGACAGTGCCCAGTCCGAGTTCAAGTCCCACAACCAAGAAAAAAAGAGGAACTTACTTCTAAGTTTTTACAAAAGTATCTATAAATAGTTGTACAGACATTCCAATTCAGCATCTCAGTTTCTGAGTGCAGTGCATCTTGACCAGTGTCACTCTTTCGTAAATAAGTGGTAAATGGTATTAGATATGGTAGGTATGTGATTTAAATACAGTAACCTGTTGGCAAGTGCATTTAAGTACATTACAACTTACTAAAATACTTGAGCTTTCATGTGCACTAGTGCTGGCACTTGAACTCAGAGCCTTGGGCTTGCTAGGCTGGTGCTCTACCAGTTGAGCCACCCGTCCAGTCCTGAAAATACTTTTATAATGAGAAATCAGTGCTATCTCCTTGAAGCCTTTGTACTTGTCATCTCACTCAGTGTGGGAGGCACACAGCACCCAGGTGGGCCTGAGGTAGAAGAGGTTGTCTGAAGAAAGTCAGGAGCTACCAGTAATGGAGTGTGTTTGTTTTTCAAGGTGGAGGAATTAATAAATGCTGCTGAAAAAGAATCAGTTACTGTGAAGCAGAAAGTGGCCTTTCATGTGATTGTGTCTGTGCTAGTCTCTTGCTGCTCATTTTTCAAAGAAACTCACTTTCCATTTGCAATAAGAGTCTTCAGCTTGTTGCAGAAGAAGATAAAGAAGTTGGAAAGCATCATTACCGCTGTGGTAAGGAAATAGCGTAGAATGCAGTGCTACCTGGCCCTAGCATGCTGAGAGCCAGAGGCTAAGCAGGGGCCTGCTGCCCAGCGCCAGGTGGGGTAGGGGGATGGAAGCAGAGACTGGGCTGGGGCGCTCGGTCTGCACACAGTTCAGTTCAATTGTCAAATTTTGAGGCTGCCAGGTTTTCCAACTAATGGTTGACTCTCACCTATTTCTTTTATTGGGCAATTTGTCCAGGTTATACTTGACTGCTTTTGGAGACAGAACATTTACTTCCTGAATTAGTACTTGAACAAAACATTTTGTATTAGTATTTGGTTAAATTTGATATTATATATCTCTAAAGTAGTAAGCTATGATGATAGGGATCTCTTTTTTGTGCCTAGAATTGTGTGTGTCAGTATTGGGAAGGGACATGTTTCAGTTGTCTGTATTTGTATTTAACACCCATCATGAGGTAACAGATTATTGTAGTATAAATTTTTACCATAGCAACTATTAGCTAAAATTACATAAATTTGAATAGAGTAAGGTTTTTCGGGGGCAGATCATGCGTTTGAACTCAGGTACTCTAACACTTGAGCCACCCCAAGAGCGGTCTTCATAGTTTAAAAAACAGCCTAGGTGAGTCCTTCTTAATGTCCAATCTTTCCTTCCTTCCTCCCAAGTTTTAGCAAGGATGTGTCTTAGTACAGCGAGGTTAAAGTAGGGAGACTAGAAAAATGTTTTTTTATTTTTTTATTTTTTTTTTTGGGTCCGGTCGTGGGCCTGAACTCTGGGCCTGGGCGCTGTCCCTCAGCTCTTCAGCTCAAGGCTAGCGCTCTACCACTTGAGCCACCTCGTCACTTCCGGCTTTTTTCTTTTTGCTTATGTGGTGCTGAGGAATCGAACCCAGGGCCTCATGCATGCAAGGCAAGCACTCTACCACTGAGCCACCTTCCCAGCCCCTGAAGCACTTTCTTAATGAAGCCTCTGAACCACTCTCCTCTTGGTTTCTACTTATTTACTGTCCTCACGTTTTTGTTCAGTGTTTGAAAGGCAAGGTTAGAGTGAGGCTTCTTTCTGTCAACCTTTGTTGACATCCTTCCCAACTGCTTAAAATTTCAGTGATTAGCAAGATGTAACATTGAAATATTAATGTTTTATAATTGTACATTAATTAAGAGAGGACTTGGCACCATCGTGCTGGAGTGAGCTCTCCATTCCACTTTCTTCTTCATCAGGTGCACCTAGGAGACGTCCTCCAGTTATTCAAATTCTTCTCTCTTTTGTGGACCTATCCCTCCAGCCTCGCTGATCCCCTGAGCTGCAGGGTGAAGTCAGCGCTGCACACGCAGGCCCTCTACATAGGCTCGGCAATGCTCTTTGCTCAGACAACACACTGCAGGCAGCAGCTCGCTTCCGCCTCTTCGCCAGGTAGGGGATGTTCTCTGTAGACAGGGTTGTGGAGTGATTGGAAAATGAGTGTGTGCACTTCTCATACGCAGCTGTTCCCCTCTGAGCTCCAGCAGCTCGTCACTGCAGAGGCCAGATCCTGACCCAGTTCGGTGGTCAGCAGACCGTGTGTTTAGAAAGCCTTCCTGGGTTTATCTATGTCAGGCACAGGCATCTGCAGGTTCATTGCTTTCTAATGAAATACCTGAAAAAAAATTTCAAGTTTGTATGATTTATTTATTGGTATTACCTTCAATTATCTAAAGGGGTTCCATTCAGCATAAACTGGTTACTGTTTTATAGAGCATCATGCCAGCTTTGCAGTCTGATGAAGTTGGTGAGTGTATATTGGGAGGGTGTTGACTCCTGGCTGCTGACAGATGGGTGAATCTGGCCGCTGGCCAGGACCGGGCTGAAGGTGGAAAGTCAGTGGGAGAAAGGATCTGGCTAATGCCTCCCACCAGCATGACTGCTTCTGTATCGCAGAGTGGCAGTGGCCTCTGGGAAATTGGAAGATACTCTAGACTTTTTTTTTGTTGTTCCCAAATCTGTGAAAGTGAAGGGTTGTATTAGTATTTGGTTAAATTTGATATTATATATCTCTAAAGTAGTAAGCTATGATGATAGGGATCTCTTTTTTGTGCCTAGAATTGTGTGTGTCAGTATTGGGAAGGGACATGTTTCAGTTGTCTGTATTTGTATTTAACACCCATCATGAGGTAACAGATTATTGTAGTATAAATTTTTACCATAGCAACTATTAGCTAAAATTACATAAATTTGAATAGAGTAAGGTTTTTCGGGGGCAGATCATGCGTTTGAACTCAGGTACTCTAACACTTGAGCCACCCCAAGAGCGGTCTTCATAGTTTAAAAAACAGCCTAGGTGAGTCCTTCTTAATGTCCAATCTTTCCTTCCTTCCTCCCAAGTTTTAGCAAGGATGTGTCTTAGTACAGCGAGGTTAAAGTAGGGAGACTAGAAAAATGTTTTTTTATTTTTTTATTTTTTTTTTTGGGTCCGGTCGTGGGCCTGAACTCTGGGCCTGGGCGCTGTCCCTCAGCTCTTCAGCTCAAGGCTAACGCTCTACCACTTGAGCCACAGCACCACTTCCAGCTTTTTTCTTTTTGCTTATGTGGTGCTGAGGAATCAAACCCAGGGCCTCAGGCATGCAAGGCAAGCGCTCTACCACTGAGCCACCTTCCCAGCCCCTCCATTGTGATTCTTGATGTCATTACAGTGGCACAATTCATTGGGTACCACGGTTTCCACATAACGGTGATCGCATTTGCATCTCAGCCTTTTTTCTGCTCTGTTGTCCAGAAAATCACAAGATGTGGAATCTGTCCAGGAAGTTGGAGGTTTGTACTGGCAGAGAGTAACACTCATCCTCGAACTGCTACAGCACAAGAAGAAGCTCAAAAGCCCCCAGATACTCATCCCAAGTCTTTTTAACTTGCTGTCAAGGTAACAACACCCAGCTTGGATCTGTGACAGAATAAGGGTTTAATAAGTTGTCCACTTCGTTTTATTTATTTTTTCAGCATGTTCTTATTTATAATTGAACAATAAAGGAAGGCCCCATAGTTGAGAGATGTAAAAATAGCTTGGTGGACACTCGCCTTTCAGTGAGGTCCCTGGGCTGTGTTCCTTGTACTATAGAGATACAGTGAGACACCTGCAAATTTTTTTTTTTAGATAGCTATGTGTAGAGTACATCACTGAATTGAAGAATATGGAACATGCTGTCATGCAAAAAGCAAAGTAAATTTCCAAGTTGTCCTGTAAGATTCCAAATAGTATAATGGGAAAGACCATGAAGAGGAGAGAGAATTGTCTACATGAGGAGAAACTCAAGTTAGAAATCTTACATCTTATCTGGAGACCTTACTACTATACTTAATTTAGAATTGCACTTCCGTTTAGTGATTAGTATTGAGTGTTGTAGTTATTCTTGTCTGCTGTGCACTCTGGACGGTGCTCATGGATGTGACAGTTCTGCCATTGTTTCTCTGTGCATCCTAAAGGTGTTTAGAGCCCAAGTCCCCAGAGCAGGAGAACATGGAATACACCAAGCAATTAATTCTTAGTTGTCTGCTCAACATCTGCCAGAAGCTGTCCCCGGACGGTGGCAGGATACCTAAAGGTGCGTGCATGTTGGTAGTGGAAGTTGTCCGCTGGGCATGGATGTGTCTGCTGCTGACCTTCCACTCTCACCCACAGATATTTTGGATGCGGAGAAGTTCAACGTTGAGTTGATAGTCCAGTGCATCCGCCTTTCAGAGATGCCGCAAACCCACCACCAAGCCCTTTTGCTTTTGGGTACTGCTGCTGGAATATTCCCAGTAAGTGCTAACGATGTAAGATTTCCTTGCCTAGAAGTACATTGGTACATACTGATAGCAGTGTTTGAGGCTGTGGGGTTGGGGGTCTAGCTCAGTGGTAGAGCACTTCCCGGCTTGCGCAAGATCCTGGGTTTCATCCTCAATATTGCAAAGAAACCAGAAATTATTATTATTTTGTGTCTGGTTATGGGGCCTGACCTCTAGCCCTGGGCGCTGTCCCTCAGCTCTTCAGCTCAAGGCTAGCACTCTACCACTTGAGCCACAACACCACTTCCGGCTTTTTTCTTTTTGTTTATGTGGTGCTGAGGCATCGAACCCAGGGTCTCAGGCATGCAAGGCAAGCACTCTACCACTGAGCCACCTTCCCAGCCCTGAAGTTTTAGTACTTTTTTTGGGGAACGGGGGGAAGTCATTTGTGGGACTTGAACTCTGGTCTTGGGCCCTGTCCCAAGGCGAGCACTCTATGGATTTTATTTTTGTAGGAGACTGAACACAATTTGTCTTCTGCCACTGAGCTAACCAAGCTTTTTGCCATTTTTAAAGCAAGATACTCTGCATTTTATTGGTGATTAATAATTAATTGTTGGTATTTGGTGTATTTGAAACGGAAAATGATACCAGAAATATGCTTTCTTTTAGGATAAAGTTCTACACAATATCATGTCTATTTTTACTTTCATGGGAGCCAATGTTATGCGCTTAGATGATTCTTACAGTTTCCAAGTTATTAGCAAGACAGTGAAAATGGTCATTCCAGCACTTATCCAGGTAAGCTGTCTCAGGTTACTGCTGTTCATTCACTTTTGCAGTTCGCACGTTAGTGGCACATTCAACACTCCTAAAGTGCCTTCACACTTGTGCCTCCCAAGCTCAAGAATAGCGAGGCTAACAGGGTTCTTACAAATACTACCATTTCCAGCCATACAAGTAAATACGTCACATCCAGTTACGCTGCACTATAAGGCATAACAACAGAAGTGCCTTCAGATCATGTGGATGGGTTGTGGAATTCCAGATGAGCTTTAACACTTTGATTTTAAAATAGTTACCAAGGCCCAGGCCGGTGGCTCACGCCTGTAATCCTAGCTACTCAGGAGGCTGAGATCTGAGGATTGTGGTTCAAGGCCAGGCCAGCCCAGTCTGTGAGACTCTTAATCTTCAATAAACCACTAAAAAACTGGAAGTGGCACTGTGGCTTAAGTGGTAAAGCACTCGCCTTGAGCTGAAGAGCCCAGGGACAGCGCCCAAGCCCAGAGTTCAAGCCCAATGACCGACAAAAAAAAAAAAAATTTACCAAGGCATATTCAAGAAAGTCTTCAGACATGTGGATATCATCTCTTCTGGTGGAAGGAAGAGTTGGGGTGTGGTTATTTCCACTGAGATTCTGCTTAACTGCTCGTAATGAGCATGCCTCCCCAGGCCTTGGCCGTTTTAGAATAAACATTCCCACACCTTTTCCTTCTAATCTTGACATCAGATTTGGTGTTTCCTATGCCTGCCAGGTTGGCAAGTGTAGGTAGGGCATACATATGCCTGAGAAGAAAAGCAGGTGTATTCATTAAGCTGTGTGCCGTAGGACTAGGGAACACTGGAAAGCAGGAGAGAATAAGAGTGTCCCTTAAGACAGAAAGACAGGAAAGGAGCGGTAAGCCATCAGTGGCAGGATGAGAGGCCCGGTGTGGGCCAGGCCTGAGCACATGTGAAGCACGCACTAGGCAGTTGATGGGCAGCAGGATGAGCCAGGCACGTGGGCGTGGAGTTTTTCATGCAAGCGTTTACTCAGTAATACACTTGTGCTTTCACTGAGCACCATTCCTGAAGTAACACGATTGTATTCTGAAGCAGCAGGAAATACGTGGTCTCTTCTGTGCCCTGCCTGCTTCAGTCCTTCCCGGCACTGCAGCAGACTCAGTGTCTGTGCTGCGCATCGGCGTCCTACCATTGGTATCTGTCTGTGTACGGAGGTTTTATGAGATGAAGAGCCCTGGGTGCTCCTCTCAGTTCACACTCAGTGTCCCCTTGGGCACACCGAAGGCGCTGTCTGCTCACTCAAGGTTTGTTCCCACTCTTCTGCAGTCTGACCATGGAGATTCCAAGGAAGTCACAAGGAATGTGGAAGTGCTCGCAGTGAAGATCATCAGCGTGTTCGTGGATGCACTGCCACACGTTCCTGAGCACCGGCGCCTGCCTATCCTGGTCCAGCTTGTGGACACGCTTGGAGCAGACAAGTTCCTGTGGGTTCTCCTCGCCTTGCTCTTTGAACAGTACGTCACTAAGACAGTGCTGGTTGCTACCTGTGGAGAAAAGGTCAGCACGTCGGGCCTGGTGGGGAGAGGGCTCTGGGGGAGGAAGCTCCATGCAGATTTTCTCATGTTGTCCCATTGAAACACAGGCTGGTAGCCGGGCGCTGGTGGCTCACGCCTGTGATCCTAGCTACTCAGGAGGCTGAGATCTGAGGATCGCGGTTCAAAGCCAGCCCGGGCAGGAGAGACC
>NW_012268829.1:0-1668 GCF_000151885.1 Dipodomys ordii
ATGCAAGGCAAGCGCTCTATCACTGAGCCACCTTCCCAGCCCAATTATTGAGTTTTTTATGTAAACTTTTATTTTTAGTTTCTAAAGGCTTTCTTTTGTTGTCAGAATATCCTTTTTATATGCAATATTTGATTCTTGTTTTGTGGCTATAATATTTTTAACTTCTGGAGAATATTAAAAAATAGCATTTTTTAAAACTAGGGGTGGTGGTACATGCCTGTAAATTTGAACACTCAGAAGGCAGCAGCTGGATGAGTTTGATGTCAGAGCATGATATTTCTCAAAAAACAGCAACAAATCTTAATATTTTTCATTAGCATACATTAGTTATACAAGAGAGAATAGTTGGAGGATGTTCGTTATGTTTCTATAGCATGGGTACAATGGACCCCATCAACCTTGACCCTTTATCACTCTCCATTATTCCTTCTTTACCATCTTTTAGAATATTTTCAAAACAGTCCATTGAGCGGGGGGAGAGAGGAGTTAGGGAAGTGGGGAGGGGCGGGATAGTAGGGGAAAAACAAATAGTTCATTGTACTGGTGTGTGTGTGTGTGTGTGTGTGTGGTGTGTGTGTGTGTGTGTGGTGTGTGTGTGTTTGGTGTGTGTGTGTGGTAATACTTTGTTTTTGTTTTTTCCCCAGTCCTGGGGCTTGAACTCAGGGCCTGAGCACTGTCCATGAGCTTCTTTTGCTCAAGGCTAACACTCTACCACTTGAACTATAGTACCACATCCAGCTTTTTTTGTGTATGTGATACTGAGGAATTGAACCCAGGGCTTCATGCATGCTAGGCAAGCACTCTACCACTAAGCCACATTCCCAGCCCTCAGACTCAGGTTTTTTTTTTTTTTTTGGGGGGGGGTCCGGTCATGGGGCCTGAACTCTGGGCCTGGGCGCTGCCCCTCAGCTCTTCAGCTCAAGGCTAGCACTCTACCACTTGAGCCACAGTGCCACTTCCGGCTTTTGCTTATTTGGTGCTGAGGAATCGAACCCAGGGCCTCCAGCATGCAAGGCAAGTGCTCTACCACTGAGCCACCTTCCCAGCCCATATAATTCATTTTCAACATAATGTATACTGAGTATCATTGTTGTATTTGTTTACCCTTTTAGTTTATCTTTATAATGTATGTTTTGAAATAATTTAAGACTTAAGAATTGCATCTGTAGTAAAGATGATTTTTATATATTCACCCTAATTCCTAAGTTGTTTATCACTCCCTCTATTATTTTTGTAAGCATTTTAAAAATAGGCATATATTAGTAATACAAGGGAGTTTTCATAGTGACTTAATTTTTCCAATTTTGATTTTATTATTTTTATTGTCATCATAAAGGTAATATACAGAGGAGTTACAATTACATAGGTCAGGTAAAGAATACATTTCATTTGTTGGTTTTTGTTGTCAGTTGTGGGGCTTGAACTCAGAACCTGGGCACTGTCCCACAGCTGTTTTGCTCAAGGCTACCACTTTGCCACTTTCAGCCACAGGGCTGCTTACAGTGGTGGTTATTTGGAGATAAGACTCTCAGGTTGTCTTTGAACTGTGATCCTTAGATCTCAGCTTCCTGAGTAGCTAGGATTTACAGGCATGAGCCACTGGTGCCCTATAAGAATACATTTTCTTTTTTTTTTTTTTTTTTTGTCGGTCGTGGGGCTTGAACTCTG
>NW_012268829.1:5355-7781 GCF_000151885.1 Dipodomys ordii
CTCTTTTTATTTTTGGTCATGGGGCTTGAACTCTGAGCCTATATGCTGTCCCTGAGCTCTTCAGCTCAAGGCGAATGCTCTATCACTTGAGCCACAGCTCCATTTCCATTTTTCTGGTGGTTTATTGGAGATAAGAGTCTCACATACTTCCCTTGCCTGGGCTGGCTTTGAACTGTGATCCTCAGATCTCAGCTTTCTGAGTAGCTTGGTGTAACCCACCGGTAGGTACTTGGGTAAGAGAACATATTTTTTGGACAGTGTCACTCCTTCCTTTACTCTCTCCCAGTTTTTCCCTACCATCTCCACCCACAACTTGTATATTTGTTCATACAAGTTGTATAGTTTATGCAAATTGTATAGTTCATGGTGTCTAGCAAGGATCATTGTTGCATTTGTTCACATGATTTTATTTATTTTCAGAACAGGTAATAGATTCATGTGCCTCAAAATTCGCAAGACTGAAAAATAAATATAGTGAAAAGCCTTCTTTCCTCTGTTCCTTGGCTACTGAATATACTTCCCTGTAGTCAATCCATATTGCTGGTTTCTTCTATAACTTTCCAGAGATATCCTAAACTTACATAAACATACATGTTATGTTTGATTCATATCACCTGTTTTTTGCTTTATTTTTTTAACGTCCTTACTTTTTTTTTTTTTTGGGTCCGGTTGTGGGGCCTGAACTCTGGGCCTGGGCGCTGTCCCTCAGCTCTTCAGCTCAAGGCTAGCACTCTACTACTTGAGCCACAGTGCCACTTCCGGCTTTTTTTCTTTTTGCTTATGTGGTGCTGAGGAATCGAACCCAGAGCCTCCAGCATGCAAGGCAAGCGCTCTACCACTGAGCCACCTTCCCAGCCCAACTTCCTTACTTTTTGTGTGGAACTTTTGGTTTTGTTTTGGTTTTTGCTTTTTGTTTTTGGTTGTGGGGCCTGAACTCTGGATTTGGGCGCCATCCCTCAGCTCTTCAGCTAGGCTAGTACTCTACCATTTGAGCCACAGTGCCATTTCTGGCTTTTTCTGCTTATGTGGTGCTAAGGAATCAAACCCAGGGCCTCATGCATGCAAGGCAAGCGCTCTACCACCGAGCCATCTTCCCAGCCCTAACTTCCTTTTTAAAATGTGACAGCATTTTAATATTTCTTATTAGTATACAAGATGTTTTATTTTACCTTTTAATGGTTGTATAGTATTTTGTTGTATGTGTGAGAAGATGCTCAACATTACTAATCATTGGGAAATACAACTGAAAACCTCTATAATATATTACCTCACACTTATTAGGATGTCTGCCTGCTGTCAAAAAGACAAAGTGACAAGTATTGATGAGGTTGTGGGGAAGCTGTGATCTTTATACAGTATTAGTAGGAATGTGAAATGGTGGTAGCACTGTGTAAGACAGTATAAAATTACTATGTGATCCAGCAATACCATTTATGGGTATGTCCAAGGATTTGTAAGCAGAGACTAATATGATACTTTCATGTTCATAGCAGTATTATTCATACTAGTTAAATGTCCCAAATGTCTGTTGGAATAGATAAACAAAATACAGCATGTACATAAACCATGGAATATTATCCAGCTTTAAAATGTATGCCAAAACATACATTTTTGAGAATATTAGGATATGTGAAATAAGCCCATCACAAAAGACAAATACAGTATAAGTTCAGTATTTGGAACTAGCAAGAATATTTGAACTCATAGAAAAAGAATAAAAACAGGGACCGGGAGATGTTTAATAGGTAGACCCTTGGTGTCTACTGGCATATGTTTACAAAGACACAGCTGTTGAAGAAAAACTGAATGTTCAGGATGCAGAGTTCATTACATTACTATGGCTGCTTTATTCATTTTCTCCATAATTCAACTTCTGTTAAGGACATGCCACCTTTAAACAAATCTAAAATTTTCACTTTGTCAATTAAACACATTAACTTTTGCCTTGCTTTTTGGACACCGTTTGCTTTTGAGATAGAATATTTTCACAAAATTACGAGCATGGAAATAAATTACACAAAGATTTAATCATAACTGGCAACAATGTAGGACTGACAAAGCTTCTCTGGATCTACTATGTATGAAAACTTAAAAAGTGTTTGCCCATCAAGAAGCTAACCACTTCCAAACCTAACAAACCAATCACTAAATGGGCAAAGGAGCTAAGGAGAGACTTCTCAAAGAAGTAAAAATGGCAAAGCAGCTGGGCATTGGTGACTCGTGCCTGTAATACCACTCAGCAGGCTGAGGTTGAGGATCACGGTTCAAAACCAGCCCGGGCAGGAAAGTCTGTGAGACTTTTATCTCCAATTAACCAGAAAACCAGAAGTGGCACTGTGGCTCAAGTGGTGGAGCACTAGCCTTGAGCTGAAGAGCTGAGGGATAGTTCCCAGGCCCAGAGTTCAAGCCCCATGACTGACCACCCA
>NW_012268829.1:11288-12275 GCF_000151885.1 Dipodomys ordii
AAGTGGTAGAGCGCTCGCCTTGAGCTGAAGAGCTGAGGGACAGCGCCCAGGCCCAGAGTTCAGGCCCCACAACCGGACCCCCCCCCAAAAAAAATGTGAAAATATGTTCAGCATTCTTACCTGTTAGGGAAATGGATATCAAAACTACATCTAACTGCCAGGTGTGGTGGTGTGTATTTGTAATCTCAGTTCCATTGGAAGTAAAGATAGGAAGATCACAGTTTGAAGCCAGCCCAGTTATTGAAAAATTTATCCTAGAAGAATTAGGCATGATAGTGCAAACGTATAATTGCAGCTTCTTAGGATATAGGAGTAGGATTATGATGATGAGGCATTGGCTAGGGCAAAAGTATGAGAACAGCAAGGTGCTGATTGTTCATACCTGTAATCTTATACATGACTGAAATAATAATGATTCTGTCATTTGCAAGAAAATGGATGGGGAACATGAAAAATATAAATACAAAAATACAAATATCACATGTTTTCTCTAATATACAAAAATCTAGATTAAAAAAGACCAGGTGTCAATGGCTCAAGCCTATACTCCTAGCTATTAGAGATCTGAGGATTGTGGTTCAAAGCCAAACCAGACAAGAAAGTCCATGAGACTTATTTCTAGTTAACTAACCACCAAAAAGCCAGAAGTGGAGCTATGGCTGAAGTGATAGAGCACTAGCCTTGAGCCCAAAAGTACGGGATAGTGGCCAGGCCCAAAGTTCAAGCCCCAGAACCAGCACCAAAAAAAAAAAAAGAGGGGCTTTGACCTAAGGGCAGTGACTTTGGCAATGGCCTTAACAAGGCCTAATTGTTCAGATTCCTTTTGACCTCTGTACACAAAGCAGAAGCCTCGTTGGAATAAAGTTTTTAGGACTTCCTCTTTTTATTTTTCGTCATGGGGCTTGAACTCTGAGCCTATATGCTGTCCCTGAGCTCTTCAGCTCAAGGCGAATGCTCTATCACTTGAGCCACAGCTCCATTTCCATT
>NW_012268830.1:0-1559 GCF_000151885.1 Dipodomys ordii
AAGAAGAAGAAGAAGAAGAAGAAGAAGAAGAAGAAGAAGAAGAAGAAGAAGAAGAAGAAGAAGAAGAAGAAGAACTGGGTAAGCAAAGCTTACATTAGCTGGAAATTTTAGCCATGCAAATTTTTGTCTGCTAAGAACACAATTTAGATCATGTTAAACTCTTTTATAAACTAGCAATTATTTTATTGTTATTCCTGGCACATGATTAAAATTTTTAAGTGAAAGCTGTCAGATCTTTGTTCTGTATGCATGTTATGATTGCATGCCATTTTTATATCTCCAAATGGTATCATCACAACTAAATTTTAAATGCTCTTATTTAACCACCCTAATATAAAATAAACATATAAATTAGGTACTCTCTCAGAAAACTTGTCATGTTTACTTTGGTAATTTTTGATAACAGAATACTGTTTGGGGGGGGAGAAAAAAAGGAGGTTATAATCTTGTAATACATTGCAAGTATATATGAAATCAGCGTAAAGAAACTCAAGGGGGAAAAAAAGAATACTCGGCTTAGTAAAAAGTAAATAATGAAATTTCTTACCCCCACCACCATATAAACCAATATAAGCCAATAAAAAGAATACATGCGAACAAAAATCAAAAACAAAATACAAAAAAGTAAACAAAAATGGTGATGCACATCTACCTATAAATGCCTTTACCTGTGTTTACTAGTATGAACCAAATTTCTCTGAAGAAGTTACATCTGTACCATAAATCCTGCATATTGTTTTGACTGCCTAGAGTATTGTGGTTACAGAATCAGATTGAAAATTATCTGGGGCTATCTTTAGTCCCTTTTACTAGATATTTAGTACCAATCTCTGTATCTGACCTAACGTCTTGGTGAAAATTAGGTAAAACTTTTGAAATGCATCCTTAAGTTTAGGAAATGTGCAAGGTGCCAGTGACTCACGCTTGTAATCCTAGCTACTCAGGAGAATGAGATCTGAGGATCATGGTTCAAAGCCAGCCCAGGCAGGAAAGTCCATGAGACTCTCATCTCCAATAAACCACTAGAAACCTGGAAGAGCGCTGTGGCTCAAGTGGTAGAGCACTAGTCTAGAGCTGAAGAGCACAGAGACAATACCCAAGCCCAGAGTTCAAGCCCAATAACCGACAAAAAAAGTTTAGGAAATGTCTAGTTTCCACCAACTATAAAGCCCAAAACGTTGTACCACATGAACCCTATAGAAGAGACTGATGTTTTACTATAGTCAGACCATTTGATGTACCCACCAATGTAACTGGAGTATACGCAAGTTGACTAATGACTTTCTTTTGTTCTGTGAGCTCTTCTCTTTCATGGTGGAGCATTTAAGGTATATTGAAATCATTTTCCTGGAACATGATAACTCACATTTGGCTATTTTAAATCTTTCTTAAAGCACATTTTATGTTGTTGCTAATCACATATGTGTATGTTATCACCAAATGTTTAAGATTATAAATGTAGGGGGCTGGGAAGGTGGCTCAGTGGTAGAGCGCTTGCCTTGCATGCCTGAGGCCCTGGGTTCCATTCCTCAGCACCACATAAGCAAAAAGAAAAAAGC
>NW_012268830.1:8544-10054 GCF_000151885.1 Dipodomys ordii
CTGGATGCTTACATGTGTCAATGAGAAAACATCAATCACCTATAAAGGGAAACAAATTAGAATCACCTCAGATTTCTCAGCAGAGACAATCAAAGCAAGAAGAGGCTGGAATGATGTATGCCATGCCCTAAAGACAACTATCAACCAAGAATACTGTACCCAGCTAAACCCTCCTTCATAACTGAAGGCCAAATAAAAACCTTCCATAGCAAAGAAAAACCAGCCCTCCAAAAGATACTTAAAGATGTTCTACACATAGAAAACCAACAAGACCACAATAAAGGCCAATAAACCGCACCCAAATTGAGAATACAGAAACCATAGGAAGAACCCAGTTGCCACAGCCCCCAAGGAGGTAGATAAAATGGCAGGAACTCCCAAATACCTCTCAGTCCTATCTATCAATAATAACATACTTAACTCTCCAATTAAGCGACATAGACTAGCTAGTTGGATTAAAAAACAAGATCCTTCCATCTGCTACCTTCAGGAGTCACATCTTGCCCATAAAAACAAACACATTTTCAATGTGAGAGGCTGGAACAAAATCTACCAAGCAAATGCCCCCCATAAACAGGCAGGAGTTGCAATCCTAATATCAGATAAAATAGACTTCAAATTAAAATTAGTAAGAAGAGATAAAGAAGGTCCCTACGTACTAATTAAGGGATCTCTCCTTCAGGAGGATATTACAATTCTAAATATATATTCACCAAACAACGGAGCATCTGAATTTATCCAAGAAACACTACTTACCCTCAAATCCCACATAGATCCAAAGACATTAATTGTTGGGGACTTTAACACACCATTACCCCCACTAGATAGATCAACTCGGCAAAAACTCAACAGAGAAACTGCAGATATAACAACTGCATAGATCAACTAGATTTATCAGACATCTACTGAATATTTCACCCAGCAGCATCAGAATACACGTTTTTCTCAGCAGCACATGGAACATTTTCCAATATAGACCACATTTTAGGCCACAAAGCAAACTTCTCCAAATTCAGAAACATTGAACTTATACCGTGCATTCTCTCAGACCACAGGGAATAAAATTAGAACTCAACACCAAAAGCCAGCAAAGAAAGTCCTGTAACACATGGAGGATGAACAACACAAGGTTGAATCATGAGTGGGTCATAGAAGAGATTAAAATGAAATTCAAATGTTCATGATATTCAACAAAAATGAGCACACAAATTACCAGCTCCTTTAGGACACAGCAAAGGCAGTACTCAGGGGCAAGTTTATAGCTCTGAGTTCCTACATCAACAAATTGGAGATATCTGAAACCAACAATTTAATGAGGCATCTGAACCTCCTTGAAAAAGAGCAGCAAGATAAACCCCAATCCAGTAGACGGAAAGAAATAATTAAAATTAAATCAGAATTAAATGAATTAGAATCCAAAAAAAATAGAAATAATCAACAAAACAAAGAGTTGGTTCTTCAAAAAAATTAACAAAATTGACAGACCCTTAGCAAATCTTATCAGAAAAAG
>NW_012268830.1:11906-12219 GCF_000151885.1 Dipodomys ordii
AAAACAGCTTGGTACTGGCACAAGAACAGACCTCAGGACCAATGGAATAGAATTGAAAATCCAGAAATGAACCTACAGACCTATAGCCATCTAATTTTCAATTAGGGTACTAAAAAAATAGAATGGAAGAAAGACAGTCTCTTCAGTACATGGTGCTGGCAAAATTGGTTAATCACTTATAGAAAACTAAAGCTAGATCCTTATATATCGCCCTGCACCAGAATCAACTCCAAATGGATTAAAGACCTTGGAGTCAAAGCAGACACTCTGAAAACATTACAGGATGGAATAGGAGAAACCCTAGGACTCCTTG
>NW_012268831.1:0-7228 GCF_000151885.1 Dipodomys ordii
GAGCCACAGCGCCACTTCCGGCTTTTTTCTTTTTGCTTATGTGGTGCTGAGGAATCGAACCCAGGGCCTCAGGCATGCAAGGCAAGCGCTCTACCACTGAACCACCTTAAAAAGTGTTGAGCACTTTTTAAACCCTAGAATTAAAAATTCCAAGAATGAAGCAATAAATACATGGATAATGATATATAGATATTCATATAATATTCTTTAAACTATTAAAATAGATGTTGCAGGTCATTCTCACTATACAGATTGCCTACTTTCAGCCTAATAAACTTCCCTATTACTTTCACTATGTTTCATGTCTTGACTGAATTCTTCTGGATGTAAGGACTGAGGTAGAGTTGTGTTTTCCAGTAATGTATTTTGGTGACATGACTTGGATGTCTTTTTATATGTGACTTGGTGAGTCAGATCCAACATGGTTGTTTCTGAACCTTTGTCTCGGTTGAGAATATACCTATTTCCTTTGCTCTGTAAGCATTTTTCCACTGTTAGGATTCTGACTGCTTTCTTTTCCTCACCAATATTACCTTCAGGTTGCTGGGCTAGGCATGACTTGCTTTGAGGTTTCTTCTAAACACTGTCCCTGCTCTCCTGTAGGATTACTAAGTGCCAAATGCTTCCTTTTCCTACCAAGATCTCACTCAGCTCTCTAGCCTGCTTTTTCCCTGTCATATGTTCTTTGGGTTGACTGTTTGATTCTGTTCCAGTAACCCTGTGGAAGTGGGTTTGCTTGTCCCACGTTAGAAATATTAGTGAACGTGTCTCTAGAATCCCCCTTACATCAAATATGAGGACTGAACGCGGCCCTTATCCTCCAGTCCCTTTATTGACTTCTCCCCTCCCATCTCTCATCTGCCATCTCCCTCCTCTCTCTCCTCCTTTCTGTCTCGCTTTCTCTCTCTGCTGCTACTGCTCTTTTCTGAACAGAACTGAGCTTTTCCCTTTAGACTCCTACCTCAGATAAAACATTCCAAGTATGCGTATCTATCTTTATTAAGGCACTTGCTTTGTTACTGGCTTACTGACCAAGCTTTCCAAAGGCTTCCCTTTGTGCTAGCTCAGATAGAATGAGATGAGCCAGAGGCCATTCACAGTTAATGCTGAAAGAAACAGAGCTGTCAGGAAGTATCTGAAAAGTGTGCAGTGCCTCAGCCCTCTAGAGTAATACAGGATGTTTCAAAAGTGCCCCGCCCACTAATTTATCTAACTATTGAGCCAGGAGGATATCCCTCGCTCTTACCTATTCTCACAGGCCCAATCCCAGGTTGTGTCAAGACAACACTTTTTTTTGGGGGGGGGGCGGGGGGCTTGATCTCAGGGTCTGGGCACTGTCCCTGAGCTTCTTTTTGCACAAGGCTAGCACTCTACCACTTGAGCCACAGCACCACTTCTGGCTTTTTCTGTTTATGTGGTGCTGAGCTTCATACATGCTAGGCAAGCCCTCTACCACTAAGCTACATTCCCAGCCCAAGACAACACTCTTACTTGATATTTTCTATTATAATGCCTCTAAGTGGTCTGAGCTTTCCCCTATGTTCTCACTTTCATGTCCCTCTTACAAGATCTGGACCTGCAGAAAGGACATAGCATATGGGTCTGGCCTGTTCAGGACATTCTACTCCACTGTGCCACTCTACACAGTCTCTCAGGTTTTCCTCTCTGCTAGCGCTAAGCATGTAGTTTCTTCTATTTACCTTACAGGGCTAGTTTTCCTCTGGAAACCTTGCATTTTTGTGCTCTAACTTTGTATAGACCTTCCAATTTGTCTATGTAGTCCACAAAGCTTTCCAATTTGTCTGTGTAGCCTACAGATGAATGATAGGCTTCATTCCAGACTAAGGTAGGTCAGTGAATTGCTCCTGGAACAACAGATCTTTAACTTAACCTACCTAGACCAGAGTAAACCATGCCCTTAAACTAAGGTCAAGTATAATTCAGAAACTTCCTCCAACTGTGGGACAGAGACTGTCCCACAGGCTGGTCCTAGGAAGGGCCTTAGCTCTAGGCTCCTGGGTCACTCACTTAAAGATGGCCTGTGTTCACTATTCCTTTCCTAACAAAGTTTCCCATTACCTTTGGCTGGAAAAAAAAAAAAAGATGTTACCTATCACTAACTAAAGACTAAAAACATGGGGGCTGGGAAGGTGGCTCAGTGGTAGAGCGCTTGCCTTGCATGCATGAGGCCCTGGGTTCGATTCCTCAGCACCACATAAGCAAAAAGAAAAACGCCAGAAGTGACACTGTGGCTCAAGTGGTAGAGCACTAGCCTTGAGCTGAAGAGCTGAGGGACAGCGCCCAGGCCCAGAGTTCAGGCCCCATGACCGGACCCCCCCCCAAAAAAAAAAAGAGTCTCATGGGGACTTTTCTGCCTGGGCTGGCTTTGAACCTTGATCCTCAGATCTAAGCCTCCTGAACAGCTAGAATTACAGGTGTGAACCCCTGCATCAGGCTTCCAACTTTATACCACATGGCTTGTATTTTCCTTCTGGTATTCTACTTCACATGAAGGTCAGCAAAGAAGCTGATATTTTAGGTGAAACTGAAATAACTAAGAGCCAGTCATGCAAAAATGTAGAAACAAGGGCTATGTTATAATAAATTATTTATATATATAGTATATATATACATATATACACACATACAGCTGACTTTTACTTCTATCTCATGCCTCTAAAATCTACATGTGTTAATAGTGGTTAACCATTAATATCATCCTTAGGTTACAGTATCAGAAGAGATCTGTGGCTTACTAGAAGATAGATAAAGGAACTTTGTGTCCTTTTTGGAGGAAATTGGTGCTTTTGTTGTTGTTTTAGGAAAGATATTTCATTATGTAAGATAGAAGCATTATTTTGTGGGAAGGTAGCTCAGCGGTAGAGTAGAGTGCTTGCCTTGCATGCACAAGGATCTGGGTTCGATTCCTCAGCACCACATAAACAGAAAAAGCTGGAAGCAGCACTGTGGCTCTAGTGGTAGAGTGCTTGCCTTGAGCTGAAGAGCTGAGGGACAGCACCCAGGCCGAGTTCAAGCCCCACGACTGGATAAAACAAAAACAAATACAAAATAAAAGCAGCATTATTTTGCTTTTTTCATTGTACATGTATAAGGTGATAAGGTGTATACCATGATATTTTAATGTACTTATATCCTCTTCATCTTTCTCCTCCTCCTCCTCTATCTCCTTTGGTGCAGGTTTATTGAGCCCAAGACCTTGCACTTGCTAGGTAAATGTTGCAGTACTAACCTATACCTTAAGCCTAGTTGATTATCCTGATGTACATATATACAGTAAAGGGATTGCTATAGCCAAGTAAATTAATATACCTATTATTTCAGATGTTTAACAGTGCATGTATATATGAGTATCTAAATATTACTCTCTTGGAAAATCATAGTATACAATATTATTAACCAGTATTCTTTTTTTTGGGGGGGGGGTCCGGTTGTGGAGCCTGAACTCTGGGCCTGCGCACTGTCCCTCAGCTCTTCAGCTCAAGGTGAGCGCTCTACCACTTGAGCCACAGCACCACTTCCGGCTTTTTTCTTTTTGCTTATGTGGTGCTGAGGAATCGAACCCAGGGCCTCATGCATGCAAGGCAAGCGCTCTACCACTGAGCCACTTTCCCAGCCCCTGTATTTGTTTTTTTTTAAACTGTATCATAGTTTTAAGTTTCTACTAGTCTCTGGCCTTATTTTACACAAAGTTAATTATGGTCTGCCTTTCCGTTTTTGTTTTTTTGTCGGTTTTGGGGCTTGAACTCTGGGCCTGGGCGCTGTCCCTGAGCTCTTTAGCTCAAGGTGAGCACTCTACCTCTTGATCCAAAGTGCCACTTCCGGTTTTCTAGTGGTTAATTGGAGATAAGAATCTCAAGGACTTTACTGCCCAGGATGGCTTTGAAACATGATCCTCAGATCTCAGCTTCTTGAGTAGCTCTGATTCTATAGGTGTGAGCCACCAGCACCTGGCTAAAAAGGCTAATATTTTAAAATGTATACTATAGTAGGTATAAAGTACATAAACAATTTGGTAAGCTTGTAGAGAAGCTGACCAAGATACATAAATTAGCAATGGAAGTATCCATCTATATTTTCTATATTTCATTTTCTCTGGATATTTATTAAGGTTGTTTAATATGCAATTTTGTACTTGTCATCTTGCAAGTCCTTTATTGTAAAGGGAGTTCTTTGATGACAAACAGCCTCAATGATTATTCTGGATCTCCATATTGGATAAGTTCCATTTCTTCTTGAGATCTAAGGTTCCTTCTGTATTTCTGAGGTAGTGTTTTTAATATCGTTCCAGTGTCTGGTGGGCCCTCGTGCATTTACTTCCCTTAGCATGCTGGGAGACCAAAGAAGAGTGAATAGTAGCCCTGCTGATCTCAAAGCTTCCAATACACTGAGGTTAGGATTGTCTCTTCGTTAGGGAATATTATTAATGGAGTATGTATCTTGACTGCCTGAACAACCCTGCTGGCAGATGCCATCTTGCTGCCTATCATGACCCCAGGAAGGGGTAGCTTCCAGGTTGTCTGCTTTTCTTATATAAGTACCTCACAATTAGGGCCATATCTTACTATTCCCAATAGAGTGGAATCTAGAACTTGGGAATGTAAAAGATCTTTGTCAAACTTTATTTAAATTTCAATTAGCTGGTTTAAATAGGTTATCTGAGTATCTCTTCTCTCCAAAGCTGTTTCCTCTGACCTGATAGTTTTTTTTGTTGTTGTTGTCGTTTTGTCAGTCGTGGGGCTTGAACTCTGGGCTTGGCACTGTCCCTCAGCTCTTCAGTTCAAGGCGATTGCTCTACCACTTGAGCCACAGCGCCACTTCCAGTTTTTCTAGTGGTTTATTGGAGATAAGAGTCTCACGGACTTTCCTGCCCAGGCTGGCTTTGAACCATGATCCTCAGATCTCAGCCTCCTGAGTAGCTAGGGTTACAGGCAGAGCCACCAGCGCCTCGCTTGACCTGATAGTTTTGCTTTCCATTTCACATATACTATTACCTCATCCCTATAACAATCTTAATAGATGACTGAATGCAAGTCCTTAGTCTAGAGAAATAATAGATCAGTTCTGGACAGAATATATTTTCATTTAACTTTTCAGTATTCTTAAGAGTGTAAACTCTCAAATTTAAATTGGGCTTTATACTATTTTTACTCAAATCAAAAATACCAGTATATATCCCAGCCTTCAACTATAAAGACAACAATTTTAATTACATGGTATTACAAATGTTTAAAAATTGCTATAATTATTACACTGTACCTGTAATTGGAATTTTCCAGTATGAAAATTTCGAGAAATAAAAACACACTGAGATTGAGATTTAAGTTTTCCTTTCTGTGATCTTTGCTTGACTTTCCCATGGGTTTCTTTGTATTTCGAATTTTGAAATATTTCCCTGAAAAATGTGTTAGAGAAAATATTATTAAGCATGAATTAGATAATGAACCAATTAAATAATTATTCTAATATTTATAAACAAAGGTTTAAAATAATCCAGGGTACTTAATTTTAAAGCAGGCTTCCATTTATATAATCATTTATATATGTTAAATATATTTTATTCAGAGAGCATAAATTAAGATATTTAAGATAAATTAAGAGGGCTGGGAATGTGGCTTAGTCATTGAGTGCTTGCCTAGCATGCACAAAACCCTGGGTTTGATTCCTCAGCACCACATAAACAGAAAAAGCTGGAAGTGGCGCTGTGGCTCAAGTGGTAGAGTGCTAGCCTTGGACAAAAAGAAACTCAGAGGCAGTGTTTAAGCCCTGAGTTCAAGTCCCAGGACTGGCAAAAAACAACATCAACAACAAAAAAGATAAATTAAGATACAGTTTGAATATTAACTATGAGTCACTGATTGATATGATTCTTTCTGGTTATGAGATATTTAACTCTAATTAGCCTTTTCATACGTTTATCTTTAATAGAAAAAAGAAATAAGATTCACTGATCTCTCTTGGTATTTAATACTATATCTGGGGAAAGCAAGAGGAAGGAAACGGAATGAAAATTATAATGGTTTATAATGGTGGAATAACTGTCATCTCTTATTCCCTACACAACCATAAAGTAAGTAAGAGAGAGTTTAAAAAAATGAAGTGGCAAATGAAAGGCAGATAGTTAAGTAGAATGAAATGTGATTTCAAATCATTGTAGACTTACAGATTTAGAAATAGTACTCCTCCTCAATGAAATATCATTCAATGCTAGAAAGAAATGCACTTTTGAGCCATAAAAAGACAGGGAAGAAATGTAAATATATCTCATTAAATTAAAAAGACAAATCTGAAAAAGCCACATAGAGTATGATTTAAACTATATAGCATTCTGCAAAAGGAGTAGTCTATAAAGACAGTAAAAAAAAAAAAAATCAGTGATAGCCAGAGGTTTGTGAGGGAGAGATGAGTCCATGAAATGCAGAAGCCTTCTAAAGCAATGAAAGTGCTGTGTGATATCCTAATGATGTATGTCATTCTACGTTTGTGAAAGCTTATACAATATACAACCCCATGAATGAATGTTATTGAAAATTATAAACTACGGGTTTTAATAAAATGTTGATATAAGGTTCTTGATTGTATCCCTCTCCAGTAATACTACTACTACTACTAATAGTAATAATAATAATATAGTTATTTCTTCTTTCGTAGATATTATAACATTTGTAAACTAATTCCAGAGCTCATCATACTGTGTTACTTAGTGAAGTGTTGACAATTAAAATCCACAGCTCATTGAACTCAATTCACTTAACAAATATTTATTGAGCACTTATACGCCAGACGTGCTGGGAATTGTGTATATATATGGATGGGAAGAGGGGAGCATACCACTTCTAAAACTCATTGCTCTCATGAGGCTTATTCTAGTAAGGAAGATAGACATTAATCAATCACAAAAAAAATGAAAAAAAATACTGTCAACAAAAGTCACCAAGAATGGCTGGGATGCTGGCTCAGTGGTAGAACGCTTGCCTTGCATGCATGAGGCCCTGGGTTTGATTCCTCAGCACCACATAAGCAAAAAGAAAAAAGCCGGAAGTTATGCTGGGGCTGAGTGCTTGCCTCAAAGAACAAGGCCTTGAGTTCAAATGTCGGTACTTTTCCCCCTAAAGAAAACTCAGTAGGGGCTGGGAAGGTGGCTCAGTGGTAGAGCGCTTGCCTTGCATGCATGAGGCCCTGGGTTCAATTCCTCAGCACCACATAAGCA
>NW_012268832.1:0-1188 GCF_000151885.1 Dipodomys ordii
CTTTGAACCATGATTCTCAGATCTCAGCCTCCGGAGTAGCTAGGATTACAGGCGAGAGCCACCAGCGCCCAGCTACATAAACACCTTTCTAATATCTATGTTGCTTCAGCCTTAGAAGATCAGCCTTAGAAGATCATGATGTGAGTCCTTACTCTAGGAGCTAAGGGAAGGTCACATTTGAAGGTTTCCATTTCTTTCTTTTTTTGGGGGGGGGTTCGGTTGTGGGGCCTGAACTCTGGGCCTGGGCGCTATCCCTCAGCTCTTCAGCTCAAGGCTAGCGCTCTACCACTTGAGCCACAGCGCCACTTCTGGCTTTTTTCTTTTTTTCTTATGTGGTGCTGAGGAATCGATCCCAGGGCCTCAGGCATGCAAGGCAAGTAAGTGCTCTACCACTGAGCCACCTTCCCAGCCCGGTTTCCATTTCTTTATCTCTGCTTGTCTGAGTCTCCACTATTCTTTTATTTTGACTAATCACATATGGTTGGTTATACAATATAAATTCATAAATTTACAGAAAAAAATAAGACAGCCTTGAATGGTAGGGGTGTGTGTGTGTGTGTGCGTGTGTGTGTGTGTGTGTGTGCGTGTGTGTATTTCTCTTGTCAGTCCTAGGGCTTGAACTCAGGACCTGGGAACTGTCCTGAGCTTTTCTTTCTTTTTCTTTTTGCTCAGGGCTAGTGCTCTGTCATTTGGGCCACAGTTCCACTTACAGTTTTTTGGTAGTTAGAGATGGACTTTCCTGCTCAGGCTGGCTTTAAAATGTACTCCTCAGATCTCCACCTCTTGAGTAGCTAGGATTACAGGCATGAGGCACAGTGCCTGGCTTTCTAGTAATTTTGATCCTCGATTCCTAAGAATACTGTGCCCCCGTGGCTGGGAAGGTGGCTCAGTGGTAGAGCGCTTGCCTTGCATGCCTGAGGCCCTGGATTCAATTCCTCAGCACCACATAAGCAAAAAGAAAAAAGCGGGGCTGGGAAGGTGGCTCAGGAGCTGGGAAGGTGGCTCAGTGGTAGAGTGCTTGCCTTGCATGCATGAGGCCCTGGGTTCAATTCCTCAGCACCAAATAAGCAGAAAAAAAAAAGCTGGAAGTGGTGCTGTAGCTCAAGTGGTAGAGCACTTGCCTTGAGCTGAAGAGCTGAGGGACAGTGCCCAGGCCCAGAGTTCAGACCCCATGACCGGACCCCCCCC
>NW_012268832.1:6337-8418 GCF_000151885.1 Dipodomys ordii
TAAAAAGATAACTGGAGCAAAAAAAAAAAAAAAAAAGGGCGGGGAGTGGCTCAAGTAGTAGAGCACTGGCCAGCAAATATAAGGTCCTGAGTTCCAACCTCAGCACTGTCAACTAATCAATGAATAAAGTAGAAGGTATTAAAGCCCTCTCAGTTCAACTACCCCATGATCTCATCAAAGACAACAACCTTTTCACCATGCTGAGTCAGTTGGAAAACAGGATCTGTGCAGTCAGTTCAGATCAGCGAGAGAGCTAGAGGCCCTGATGGTAGCTCCCCAGAGAAGCTCTTACTTGACTCTACTTTATTTTCTTCATGGATCTGAAATGTTCACAGAAGCTTCTAGGATTATTAATATTTTTATTCAATAAATTCAATGTGATCTAACAATTTAAACAGTGAAAGACAAAAGAGAAATAGAACCTTCTTTGGAATTGAAGGCTAAGTGTGGTTCAGTACATGGTAATATCCCAAAGACATTTGCTAAAGGAAGATGAGCAGACACATTACCTGCTGGTCGAACAAGGCCCAGAACATGGGGAGTGGGATGTACAGGAACATCACCTTGGTAACCATCTTAATTTGAGAGATAAGCTGATACTGTGGGGAGAAGGAAGAAGTCATCAGCCCTTGGAGTCACTCACAGGGCTGGGGGTTTGCACCTAGAGCCGAACTGTGAGGTGATTCATTGTTCCAGAGAAATGTCTAAGCAATTGAAATATAAACGAAACATCTACTTAGGAGGTAAGTATGCAATGCAAATTCCACTACATGTAAATCCCACTTTGGACACCATCTACCCCTTACCTCTTCTAGAGTTAAACTAAAGTTTTGTAATCATGGTTAACACAAAACTGATGGCAGATTGTACCAAACATCCTAACATAGTAATGTTGCTTCCAGATAAATTATACCCATCAGATCTCATTATATATATATATACATATATATGTATATATATGTGTATCTATGTATATATGCATATATGTGTATATAGGTCTATACATGTACACATAGGTATCTGTATGTTTGTGTTTATGTGTGTGCATATAAAACCGCTCACACGTCATCTTATTTAACAAGCTAACAAGGGCCAGGACAATGCAGTTGATCATTTGGCCTCTGTGATTGGATACTCTGTATCTCGATTTTGCCTGCCCACCACCGGAAGGTTCAGGAAAGGGGAGATAATGGAATGGAATGGTTCCGCAGTAGCCAGCAGGGTTACTCACATTGTATTTCTCTTTGGCCCAGTCCAGCCAGTGCTCCCTCTTGGGAAACTCCTTACTCCGATGTCTAAACCTATTTTTGATGGCAAACTGAAGGAAGGAAGAAAAATCAAATTTCAAAACAGACTTGTACTTCATTAGGAAAACCCATTTCCATTCATGGGTTTTAATGAAAAATGTATGAGAAAAGTAAATTTTCCAGGTGCTGAAATGCTTAACTGATATACATTTCTTTCAAATCTTTTTCTTATTCAGTTTGAGGAAACTGAGTCACATTCTCCAGCTCCTCTAGAGAATCGGATCTCAGTAGCCATATAACTCAAGGCACATTCACCATTTAGGTTTTTTAGTAATGGAATTAACCAACAAAAGTGGAATGGGTAAAATTCATTTTAAATATATGTATTTAGCCCAATATCCCTTACATATGATTTTAATATTTATTAAACTAATTTGAAATTTAAGATTACTTTGTTTTTGTGGTTCTGAGGACTGAACCAACCCAGGAGCTCTGCAATGCTAGGCAGGGTCTGAAGTGTCTCTATCTTGAACCACTGCACAGTGTGGTTTATTTTATTTTGTCGTCCTGGTACTAGGACTTGAACTCAGGGCCTCTTCCTCAGTTTTTGCTCATGGCCAGTGCTCTACTACTTAACCATACTTTCATTTCTGCCTTTGGCCAGATTTGCCTGCTGTGGGCTGGCTCCAAACATTGGTCCTCAGATCTCAACCTCTTGAATAGCTAGGATTATAGGCGTGAGCCACCAGGGCCTGTCAGGCATAGTTTGTTTTTAAGAATGTAAAAATGGGGGCTGGGAAGGTGGCTCAGTGGTAGAGTGCTTGCCTTGCATGC
>NW_012268832.1:14583-16441 GCF_000151885.1 Dipodomys ordii
GCTTTTTTCTTTTTGCTTATGTGGTGCTGAGGAATCGAACCCAGGGCCTCAGGTATGCAAGGCAAGCACTCTACCACTGAGCCACCTTCCCAGCCCCTCAACCCCGATTTTGTATTTTTACTAAATTTTCAGTCAGGCACTACAAAGATCCAAAGTCTACAAGCATTTATCCCATATTTTATTGGCTACCAATGTTTTTTAGACTACAAATACTTTGAAGCAGAGAAAGTCAGGGCAGACATTCCACAGAGAAAGAATTCCTTACGTTTATCTCCTGTTGTCACTGTATCTGATGTTGGTAGCCTGGGTATTGTACATACATTTATCTGAACTAGGGAAGGGAAGGGGAACCACAAAATGGTGAGACAAAGGACAAAGGGGAAACCAATGCCATGGCGACACTCATAAGACACTATGCTGGAAATGAACTGTACAACTTGGGGGGGGAGGATGAGGAGGGAAAGAGGGAGAAAAATGAGGGAGGGGGTAAAAAGTTCGACAAGAAATGTATTCAATTTCTCATGTATATAACTGTAACCCCTATGTACATCACTTTGACAATAAAATTAATTTTTTTAAAAAAGAAAGAATTCCTTAAAAATCCCCCTTGCTGAATCATTTTTCCAGCATTAATTGGCCCAAACTCTGTTTTCATCTTTTTTTTTTTTGTTGTTGTTGGTCTCGGGGCTTGAACTCTGGGCCTGGGCGCTGCCCTCAGCTCTTCAGCTCAAGGCGAGCGCTCTACCACTGGAGCTACAGCGCCACTTTCCAGTTTTCTGAGTGGTTAATTGGAGATCAGAGTCTCATAGACTTTTCCTGCCCGGGCTGGCTTTGAACTGTGATCCTCAGATCTCAGCCTCCTGAGTAGCTAGGATTACAGGCATGAGCCACCTGCACCCAGCTTGTTCTTTATCTCTCAATATGAGTTGTGCGTGAAGTGGTCACCCTAAGCATTTTATTGACCACAAAAATATGGTGTTGAATATTATATATCATTTACTCTTGGGTAGATTTTAGGCATTTTCCAACACCAACTGCATGAAATAAAAATCAGGCAGCTAAGATTCTTGAACACCTACCATTCACTGGGTGGTGTCCTGGGTGTTCACCCTGGATTAACCCATACTAGTCCTGGCTGATATAGATACTACAACTAGGAAGGAAACTGAGGCACAAGGGATAAGACACTACACAACTGGGCTCTCAGATTCTGGCCTTTGCCAGAATCCAAACCTAGCCCATCAGCAAGCTCATGTTCTCAGGAGGACAATTGGCCTAGGGTCATCATCGTGCTGTTCTGTGGGGTCACTGGGCACAGACCCTGGCAGGCCAAGCTGTTGACTGAGTCTCCCACAGGTACCAGACCCTCCAGCCACTGAGGACAAGGAATCAGGGACTGTCATCTGGATAAAATTCTGATCCACCAGCAAGCAAGTCAAGAGAAATTGGCATTGTGGTAGTGAACTTGACTTACAGTCATATTTACCAGCCCAGTGGATGGTGAGCTCTGAAATGAAGGAAATGAAACATACAAGACACAAACCAATCTTTCCAACCAGGCTACTAGGCCAGATTGACCAGGAGTGGCCACATCACTGGCCATCAAGAATTGAGACAGGTAGCCAACACAAATGTTTTTGAAATGGGATGACTGAAAAGTAAGCAAAAGTGTGGTTCCTGGGGAGAAACTAAAAGTTCTAGGTCTTTACTTAAGAACCAAGGCCTAGCCGGGCACTGGTGGCCCACGCCTATAATCCTAGTTACTCAGGAGGCTGAGATCTGAGGATCATGGTTCAAAGCCAGCCCAGGCAGGAAAGTCCGTGAGACTCTTATCTCCAATAAACCACTAGAAAACCGG